>NC_053022.1:249809723-249914930 GCF_003073215.2 Triticum urartu | reverse complement strand
TAGTTGCCAAGGGGAGTGCCCATACCCATGTGATTATGTCTCCTTCTTTATTGTCGGTGTAATATTCTTGGCGATGATTCCCCTCAGGATGCGGTTCTCCTCCTCGAGCTTATTGACTTGCTGTTTGAGGTCCATTATTTCCTTACGAAGCTTTCCTGTGACAGCTAAAGCTCCTTGCACCCAAGGGTGTTGCATAGCTGCGGGAGAACAAGTGACACTCCTTTTCATATTTTCATAAGAAAGAAATCTAACATTAGAAGGGATAACCGAGTTTGGAATAGTTGAGCTCTGTAGTTCCCTCATCGTGAACCCAGCTCGGAGGCGAGAGGTGACTTCTTGATCCTCCATGGCATCTACTCTCATCAAGTCAGCCTCCATCTCTTCCTCCGTTGCTGGCCCAAAGTGGTCAGCGTCGCTGTTTGCCCTTGGTTCTGGTGCCGGATTAGATACCCGGCTCTCCCCGATTGACTCTTGAGAAGACATCTTGCTCTAATCTGCAGCAGCAACAGCTTGAAAACAAAAACAGAAGAAATTTGCGTGATACGGGAGTCAAAACCTTCGGGAGAATATATAGTGAATTTTTTACCGGCCAAAATACGTAACATGCAAGAAAACGGAGTCCGAAAGGCACACATGGCGCTCACGAGGTAGGGGGCGCGCCCAGGGGGGTAGGGCGCGCCCACCACCCTCGTGGGGCCCTCGTGTCCTTCTCGGACTGCTACTTATTTTTCTATTTTTCTAAACATTCCAAAACGGAGAAATATTGCCTTAAAAATTGTTTTGGAGTCGGTTTACTTACCGTACCACATACCTATTCCTTTTCGGAGTCTGAAACGTTCCGGAAAGTGTCCCGTATGTATTTCTCCGGGGTTACGGTTTCAATAATATTGGTTTCAACATTTATGGGATTACCTGAGATATAATGTTTAATTCTTTGACCGTTTACCACCTTCGGATTTGTGCCCTCGAAGTTGTAAATTTTTATGGCACCAGAACGATAGACCTCCTCAATAACATGGGGCCTTCCCATTTAGAGAGAAGTTTTCCTGCAAAAAATCTTAAACGAGAATTGTATAGCAATACATAGTCACCTATATTAAACTCACGCTTTTGTATCCTTTTGTCATGCCATCTTTTAACTTTTTCTTTAAACAACTTGGCATTTTCATAAGCTTGGGTTCTCCATTCATCAAGTGAGCTAATATCAAATAACCTCTTCTCACCGGCCAATTTGAAATCATAGTTGAGTTCTTTAATAGCCCAATATGCCTTATGTTCTAGTTCGAGAGGTAAGTGACATGCTTTTCCATAAACCATTTTATATGGAGACATACCCATAGGATTTTTATATGCAGTTCTATATGCCCATAATGCATCATCAATTTTCTTAGACCAATTCTTTCTAGACGTATTAACAGTCTTTTGCAAAATTAATTTGAGCTCTCTATTGCTCAACTCTACTTGACCACTAGACTGTGGGTGATAAGGAGATGCAATTCTATTATTAACATCATATTTGGCAAGCATTTTATGGAAGGCACCATGAATAAAATGTGAACCACCATCAGTCATTAAATATCTAGGGACTCCAAACCTTGGAAAAATAACTTCCTTAAGCATTTTAATAGAAGTGTTATGATCAGCACTACTAGTTGGAATAGCTTCTACCCACTTAGTAACGTAATCAACAGCAACTAGAATATGTGTGTATCCATTAGAGGCAGGAAAAGGTCCCATATAATTAAAGCCCCAAACATCAAACGGTTCAATAACAAGTGAATAATTCATAGGCATTTCTTGACGTCTATTAATATTACCAATTCTTTGACATTCATCACAAGACAAGACAAACTTACGGGCATCCTTGAAGAGAGTGGGCCAATAAAAACCAGATTGCAATACCTTATGTGCAGTTCTATCTCCAGCGTGGTGTCCTCCATAAGACTCGGAATGACACTTGCGTAAGATATGTTCCTGTTCATGCTCAGGTACACAACGTCTAATAACACCATCTACTCCTTCGTTATAAAGATGTGGGTCATCCCAAAAGTAATGTCTCAAGTCATAGAAGAACTTTTTCTTTTGCTGGTATGTGAAGCTAGGTGGTATAAACTTAGCAACAATATAATTAGCATAATCAGCATACCATGGAGTACTGCGGGAAGTACTTATAACATTTAATTGTTCATCAAGAAAGTCATCATTAATATGTAGTGGGTCATCAAGAATATTTTCTAACCTAGACAAGTTGTCTGCAACGGGATTTTCAGCTCCCTTTCTATCAACAATATGCAAATCAAATTCTTGTAGCAAGAGAACCCATCTAATAAGTCTAGGTTTAGCATCTTTCATTTCCATAAGGTATTTAATAGCAGCATGATCAGTGTGAATAGTCACTTTCGAATCAACAATATAAGGTCTGAACTTATCACAAGCAAATACAACTGCTAAAAGCTCTTTTTCAGTAATAGCATAATTTCTTTGAGCATTGTCTAGAGTCTTACTAGCATAATGAATAACATTTAATTTCTTATCAACTCTTTGCCCTAGAACAGCACCTACAGTATAATCACTAGCATCACACATAATTTCAAAGGGTAATTCCAATCAGGTGGCTAAACAATAGGTGCAGAGACTAATGCTTTCTTAAGTATTTCAAATGCTTCTACACAATCATCATCAAAGACAAATGGTATGTCTTTTTGCAATAAATTAGTCAGAGGCCAAGAAATTTTTGAGAAGTCCTTAATGAACCTCCTATAAAAACCGGCATGACCAAGGAAACTTCTTATACCTTTGATCTCCTTGGGACATGGCATCTTTTCAATAGCATCAACCTTGGCTTTATCAACTTCAATACCTCTTTCAGAAACTTTGTGCCCCAAGACAATACCTTCATTAACCATAAAGTGGCACTTTTCCCAATTCAAGACAAGATTAGTTTCTTCACATCTCTGCAAAACTCGATCAAGATTGCTCAAGCAATCATCAAAAGAGGAACCATAGACGGAAAAGTCGTCCATGAAAACCTCACAAATCTTTTCACAAAAGTCAGAGAATATAGCCATCATGCATCTTTGAAAGGTAGCAGGTGTGTTACATAAACCAAAAGGCATACGTCTATAAGCAAAAGTACCAAAAGGGCATGTAAAAGTAGTCTTTGATTGATCTCTAGCCGACATAGGTATTTGAGAGAAACCAGAATAACCATCTAGAAAGCAATAGTGTGTGTGTGTTTGCATAATATTTCTAGCATTTGATCAATAAAAGGTAAGGGGTAATGGTCTTTCTTAGTAGCTTTATTTAATTTGCGGAAATCAATTACCATCCTATAACCTGTGATAATTATTTGTGGAATCAATTCATCTTTATCATTAGGAACAACAGTAATACCTCCCTTCTTAGGGACACAATGGATAGGACTTACCCACTCACTATCAGCAACGGGATAAATTATACCTGCCTCGAGAAGCTTGAGTATTTCTTTTCTTACCACTTCTTTCATTTTAGGATTCAGACATCGTTGAGGATCACGAACTGGTTTGGCATTTGCTTCCAAATTTATTTTATGTTGACACAGAGTGGGACTAATGCCCTTAAGATCATCAAGAGTATATCCAATAGCAGCACGATGCTTCTTCAGAGTTTTCAATAATCTTTCTTCTTCATGCTCTGAAAGGTTAGCACTAATTGTAACAGTATATATCTTCTTTTCATCAAGATAAGCATATTTAAGATTATCTGGCAAAGGTTTAAGTTCAAACACGGGATCGCCCTTGGGTGGAGGAGGATCCCCTAAAATTTCAACAGGCAAATTGTGATGCAGAATAGGTTCCTTTTTAAAGAATACTTCATCTATTTCCCTTCTTTCATTCATGAACATATCATTTTTATGGTCTAGCAAATAGTGTTCTAAAGGATCACTAGGAGGTACGGCAATAGAAGAAAGACCTATAATTTCATCCTTACTAGGTAATTCTTCCTCGCGATGTTGTTTACTAAATTTAGAGAAATTAAACTCATGAACCATATCATCCAAGCCAATAGTAACAACGTTCTTTTCGCGGTCTATCTTAGCATTAACAGTGTTCAAGAAGGGTCTACCAAATATAATGGGACAAAAGCTATCTTGTGGGGAACCAAGAACAAGAAAATCAGCAGGATATTTAGTTTTCCCACACAAGACTTCAACATCTCTAACAATTCCAATTGGTGAAATAGTATCTCTATTAGCAAGTTTAATTGTGACATCAATATCTTCTAACTCAATAGGTGCAATGTCATGCATAATTTCTTTGTATAAGGTATGTGGTATAACACTAGCACTCGCACCCATATCACATAAGCCATGATAACAATGATCTCCTATTTTAACGGAAATAACAGGCACGCCTACCACAGGTCTATGTTTATCTTTAGCACAAGGTTTAGCAATTCTAGCTGTTTCACCTTCGAACTGAATAACATGCCATCAATATTATCAGACAAGAGATCTTTAACAATAACAATTTTAGGTTCTACTTGAACTTGCTCAGGAGGTGTATAAGTTCTAATATTGCTTTTACGAACAACAGTTGAAGCTTTAGCATCATCCTTTACACTAACAGGGAAAGGTGGTTTCTCAATATAAGAAGTAGGAACAATAGGATCATTATAAGTGACAGTCTTTTCTTCAACTTTAATAGGTGCAGCTACTATTACTTCTATGGGAGGATGATATTTAAACCACTTCTCCTTAGGGAGATCAACATAAGTAGCAAAAGATTCACATAAAGAAGCTACTATCTCAGAGTCAAGTCCATATTTAGTGCTAAATTTACGGAAAATATCGGTATCCATAAAAGATTTAACACAATCAATCTTAGGTGTCATACCTGACTCTTTACCTTCATCGAGGTCCCAATCTTCAGAGTTGCATTTAATTCTATCCAATAAATTCCATCTGAATTCAATAGTCTTCATCATAAAAGAGCCAGCACAAGAAGTATCGAGCATGTTGCGATTGTTTTCAGAAAGCCGAGCATAAAAACTTTGCATAATTATTTCTCTCTGGAGCTCATGATTGGGGCATGAATATAACATTGATTTAAGCCTCCCCCAAGATTGAGCGATGCTTTCTCCTTCGCGAGGCCAGAAATTATATATATAATTGCGATCACGATGAACAAGATGCATAGGGTAATACTTTTGATGAAATTCCAACTTCAATCTTTTATAGTCCCATGATCTCATATCATCATATTGCCTATACCATACCAATGCGTCTCCCTTCAAAGATAAAGGGAAGACCTTCTTATTAGCAACATCATCGGGTATACCCGCAAGCTTAAATAATCCACAAACTTCATCCACATATATTAAGTGCTTGTCAGGATGCTTTGTTCCATGTCCTGTAAAAGGGTCAGCTAGCAGTCTTTCCATCATACCCAAAGGAAATTCAAACGGAGTTTCATTTTCAATAGGTTCAGTAGGTTGAGGAGCAACTCTTCGCTCTACTGGACGGGGTGAAGATACCCCAAACAAGCCCCTCAGAGTATTACTTTCCATAGTAACAAGTGACAGTAAATTTCAGCACACTATATAAATTTTTCCTTACCAAATTCCACCTACAAAAGGCGCTACACTCCCCGGCAACGGTGCCAGAAAAGAGTCTTGATGACCCACAAGTATAGGGGATCTATCGTAGTCCTTTCGATAAGTAAGAGTGTCGAACCCAACGAGGAGTAGAAGGAAATGATAAGCGGTTTTCAGCAAGGTATTCTCTGCAAGTATTGAAATAAGTGGTAACAGATAGTTTTGTGATAGGATAAATTGTAACGAGCAACAAGTAACAAAAGTAAATAAAGTTCAGAAAGGTGGCCCAATCCTTTTGTAGCAAAGGACAAGCCGGAACAAACTCTTATAATAGGAAAAGCGCTCCCAAGGACACATGGGAATATCGTCAAGCTAGTTTTCATCATGTTCAAATGATTCGCGTTCGATACTTTGATAATTTGATATGTGGGTGGACCGGTGCTTGGTTGCTATTCTTACTTGAATAAGCATCCCACTTATGATTAACCTCTATTGCAAGCATCTTCAACTACAACAAAAGTATTAAGGTAAACCTAACCATAGCATGAAACATATGGGTCCAAATCGGCCCCTTACGAAGCAACGCATAAACTAGGGTTTAAGCTTCTGTCACTCTAGCAACCCATCATCTACTTATTACTTCCCAATGCCTTCCTCTAGGCCCAAATAATGGTGAAGTGTTATGTAGTCAACATTCACATAACACCACTAGAGGCTAGACAACATACATCTTATCAAAATATCAAACGAATACCAAATTCACATGACTACTCATAGCAAGACTTCTCCCTTGTCCTCAGGAACGAACGTAATTACTCACAAAGCATATTCACGTTCAAAATCAGAGAGGTAATAATATGCATATAGGATCTGAACATATGATCTTCCACCAATTAAACCAACTAGCATCAACTACAAGGAGTAATCAACACTACTAGCAACCTACTAGCACCAATCCCAGACTTTGAGACAAGAATTGGATACAAGAGATGAACTAGGGTTTGGAGATGAGATGGTGCTGGTGAAGATGCTGATGGAGATTGCCCTCTCCCGCTGAGAGGAGCGTTGGTGATGACAATGGTGATGATTTCCTCCTCCAGGAGGGAAGTATCCCCGGCAGAACAGCTCTGCCGGAGCTCTAGATTGGATCCGCCAAGGTTCCGCCTCGTGGCTGTGGAGTCTCGTCCCGAAAAGTTCCTTCTTATTTTTTTTCTCATCGAAAGACTTCATATAGGAGAAGATGGACGTCGGAGAGCCACCAGGGGGCCCACGAGGTAGGGGCGCGCCCTAGGGGGGCCCCACCCTCATGAGAAGGGTGTGGGCCCCCTGGCCTTCATCTTTTGCGAGGATTTTTCTTTATTTATTTTAAGACGTTCCGTGGATTTTCAGGACTTTTGGAGTTGCGCAGAATAGGTCTCTAATATTTGCTCCTTTTCCAGCCCAGAATTCCAGCTGCCGGCATTCTCCCTCTTTATTTAAACCTTGTAAAATAAGAGAGAATAGCCATAAGTATTGTGACATAAAGTGAAATAACAGTCCATAATGCAATAAATATCGATATAAAAGCATGATGCAAAATGGACGTATCACTCCCTTTTCGCCTGAATGAGGGGTTGGGTGGGGACCGATGGTTCCCAACGGGCTGCTTGAGTTTTCTAGGCGCTTTCCATTGCGTTGTACTTCTGTACGATAGTTGCCAAGTCAGCAAAGTGTAAGATGTGACGGCAGTTGATGGCGTTGAGGACTCCTTCGTCCCTGCAATTGTTGCGGAACACTGAGATCGCTTCCTCGTCGTGGCAATCTTTAATCTTGTTTTTGACAAGAAGGAATCTGTCCTAGAAGTGGTGGACTGTTTCCTGAGACTGCTATTGTATGCTCATAAGAGCGCTTGTATTCGGGGGGGGGGGGGGGGGGTGGATTTAAATCTGAACCCTGGCCCAATTTTGGATCCGGAGTCTGAAGGTCTTCCGAACTTAGCAGGCCGGGCTCCGGGATATCCACTAATTTCTTAGGCCCGTCGTCTGATTCTATGTTCGGAGGGCAGGATGCATCTCCTCATAGGTAAGTGTCCGGCTCTTCGAGACCGGAGATCCGGACATAGTCCGTCCTTAGTATGGAGGAAGAGTTGTCGACTCGCTCCTCGACTACCGCTATGTGGTGGGTGATCGGTGGAGATTTGATTTCTCTCTGATCGGGTTTAAGCCCAATTCGATCGTAGTCCGTAGCAACCCCCAGGGCGGAGATGCGATCTAGGAGCTCGTTTAAGGATGAAAGCTCTGCTAGATCCATCTGCTTGGAGTGTTCGGAGTCGATATGAAGGGGGGTTTCGATGACCCGATAGGTCATTGTCAGCATAACGACCGAACGGGCGGTCATGGTAAAGTCGCCCAACCGGAGGGTTTGGCCTGGGGCTAGTGCTCGTCCAGCGGTGATATTGTCCTTGAGAACAAGGCGAGCCATCGATCCTGTCGTCGACGTTATATCGGTACTCTCAATGAGAGCACCAATGTCGGTGTCAAAACCGGTGGATCTCGGATAGGGGTCCCGAACTGTGCGTCTAAGGTCGATGGGAACAGGAGACAGGGGACACGATGTTTATCTAGGTTCAGGCCCTCTCTATGGAGGTAATACCCTACGTCCTCCTTGATTGATATTGATGAATATGAGTATTACAAGAGTTAATCTACCATGAGATCGTAATGGCTAAACCCTAGAGGCCTAGCTTGTATGGCTATGGTCATGAATATATCCTCCTCCGGACTAAGTCCTCCGGTTTATATAGACACCGGGAGGATCTAGGGTTACACAAGGTCGGTTATAAAGAAAGGAATCTACATATTTGGTCGTCAAGCTTGCCTTCCACGCCAAGGAGAGTCCCATCCGGACACGGGTTCAGTCTTCGGTCTTCGTATCTTCACAGCCCATCAGTCCGTCCCATAGTTAACGAGCTAGACGCCTGAGGACCCCTTAGTCCAGGACTCCCTCACCACAAACCCACGACATGCGGTAATTACGTGGAGTGAACGTTGGGTTGACTACTGATGACCCACAAGTATAGGGGATCTATCGTAGTCCTTTCGATAAGTAAGAGTGTCTAACCCAACGACGAGCAGAAGGAAACGATAAGCAGTTTTCAGTAAGGTATTCTCTGCAAGCACTGAAATTATCGGTAACAGATACTTTTGTGATAAGGTAATTTGTAACGGGTAACAAGTAATAAAAGTAAATAAGCTGCAGCAATATGGCCCAATCCTTTTTGTATCAAAGGACAAGCCTGGACAAACTCTTATATAAAAGAAAGCGCTCTCGAGGACACATGGGAATTATCGTCAAGCTAGTTTTCATCACGTTCATATAATTTGTGTTTGGTACTTTGATAATTTGATATGTGGGTGGACCGGTGCTTGGGTACTGCCCTTACTTGGACAAGCATCCCACTTATAATTAACCCCTCTTGCAAGCATCCGCAACTACAAAGGAAGTATGAAGGTAAACCTAACCATAGCATGAAACATATGGATCCAAATCAGCCCCTTATGAAGCAACACATAAACTAGGGTTTAAGCTTCTGACACTCTAGCAACCCATCATCTACTTATTACTTCCCAATGCCTTCCCCTAGGCCCAAACAATGGTGAAGTGTCATGTAGTCGACGTTCACATGACATCACTAGAGGAGAGACAACATACATCTCATCAAAATATCGAACGAATATCAAATTCACATGACTACTTATAGCGAGACTTCTCCCATGTCCTCAGGAACAAACATAACTACTCACAAATCATAGTCATGTTCATAATCAGAGGGGTATTAATATGCATAAAGGATCTGAACATATGATCTTCCACCAAACAAACCAACTAGTATCAACTACAAGGAGTAATCAACACTACTAGCAACCCACAAGTACCAATCTGAGGTTTTGGGACAAAGATTGGATACAAGAGATGAACTAGGGTTTGAGATGAGATGGTGCTGGTGAAGATGTTGATGGAGATTGACCCCCTCCCGATGAGAGGATTGATGGTGATGACAATGGTGATGTTTTCCCCCTCCCGGAGGGATGTTTCCCTGGTAGAACAGCTCCGTCGGAGCCCTAGATTGGTTCCGCCTCGTGGCGGCGGTGCTTCGTCCCGAAATCTTGCTTATGATTTTTTTCCAGTGCGAAAGACTTCATATAGCCAAAGATGGGCACCAGAGGCCTGCCAGGGGGCCCACGAGATAGGGGGCACGCCCAGGGGGGTAGGGCGCGCCCCCCACCCTCGTGGATGGTGGGTGGGCCCCCTCCGATGCTTTATTCACCCAATATTTTTTATATATTCCAAAACTGACTTCTGTGGAGTTTCAGGACTTTTTGGAGTTGTGCAGAATAGGCCTCTAACATTTGCTCCTTTTTCAGCCCAAATTCCAGCAACCAGCATTCCCCCTCTTCGTGCAAACCTTGTAAAATAAGAGAGAATAGGCATAAGTATTGTGACATAATGTGTAATAACAACCCATAATGCAATAAATATCGATATAAAAGCATGATGCAAAATGGACGTATCAACTCCCCCAAGCTTAGACCTCGCTTGTTCTCAAGCGGAAGCCGATAACGAAAAAGATGTCCACATGTTTAGAGATAGAGGTGTCGATAAAATAAAATATGGACATGAGGGCATCATGATCATTCTTATAACAACAACAATATATATATATATATTTGTCATATGATTTCTTATGCTAAAGTAACAATTCATTCACAATTTCAAGTATGAATCAGAAACTTCATTTAAAACTAACAAACTATAATCTCAGTCATTGAAGCAATTGCAATTTATCATAACATCGAAAAGAGTCAATATAAGAGCTTTTCAGTAAGTCCACATACTCAACTATCATTTAGTCTTTCACAATTTCTAACACTCACGCAATACTTATGGGTATGGAGTTTTAATCGGACATAGAGAAAGATAGGGGCATATAGTTTTGCCTCCCAACCTTTTACCTCAAGGGTAATGTCAACAATAATAGTTCATGAAAACTCACATCCAATTAGCTATATATATCAGGATCTTTCCAACACATAGAGCTTGAAAAAGGATAAAATGTAAAAAGGAAAGGTGAAGATCACCATGACTCTTGTATAAGGTATAAGACAAAAATAAAAGATAGGCCCTTCTCAAAGGGAAGCAGAGGTTGTCATATGTTTTTATGGTTGGATGCACGAAATCTTAATGCAAAAGAACGTCACTTTATATTGCCACTTGTGATATGGACCTTTATTAGGCAGTCCGTGGAATTTATTTCTTCCACATCACAAGATCGTATAAACCTTATTTTCTCCACACTAATAAATCATACATATTTAGAGAGCAATTTTTATTGCTTGCAACAATGACAACTTACTTCAGGGATCTTACTCAATCCATAGGTAGATATGGTGGACTCTCATGGCAAAACTGTGTTTAAGGATATTTGGAAGCACAAGTAGTATCTCTACTTGGTGCAAAGAATTTGGCTATCATGAGGGGGAAAGGCAAGCTCAACATGTTGGATGATCCATGACAATATAATTTATTTCGGATGTAAGAAAACATAACCCATTACGTTGTCTTCCTTGTCCAACATCAACTTTTTAGCATGTCATATTTTAATGAGTGCTCACAATCATAAAAGATGTCCAAGATTGTATATTTATATGTGAAAACCTCTATTTCTTTATTACTTCCTATTAATTGCAATGATGACCAAAATTATGTTTGTCAACTCTCAACAACTTTCATTCATCATACTCTTTATATCTAAAGTCATTACTCTCCATAAGATCAATATGATCTCTTTATTTCTTTTCATTCTTTCTATTTTTTTCTCAAGATCATAGCAAGATAGCAAAGCCCTTGACTCAACACTAATCTGTATTATATATAGCTCACGGACTCGATTACATAGAAGGATCATAAAGAAAAACTCAAAACTAGATCATACTAAACTTTATTCTACTAAATCAAGATATTACCAAAAGTATCGAACTAAGAAAAATGGTAAAGATAAAAGTGTGATGGTGATATGATACCGGGGCACTCCCCCAAGCTTGGCAGTTGCCAAGGGGAGTGCCCATACCCGATACTCAATTCTCCTTTGGTGGTAGTGATGATGGAGTTGTTGATGATGTAGGCTTGTCGTCCATCTTCCAAGGCATAGGCTCACCATCATAGAAGGATGATCAAGTCTCCGGGATCCTCAAATCTGTAGCCAAACTCATCCTCTTGAATCTATATTCACACTCACAGTTTTGGTTTTGCAGGTCATAGATCTGGGCTTGGAGGTGCTCGATTTTCTCGTGAAGCTTGAAGATGGTCACCCCAATGTTCTTGGCATCCAGCTTGTGACTGTTGGCGAACTCCGTGATCATCATGTGGTTGGCATCGAGTCTGCGTTCCACCACCCCCTCGAACTTGAAAACTTGTTGCTCCATTGCTTCAAGTCTTGTCTCCACGCTTCCGGTCCTCCTTGGTCCCTCAACATCGCGGATGTCCAGCACCCCCTCACGCAACTCAATGGTTTGAGGGTGTTGCAGCACCTCCGCGAGGTAGGGGTTGATGACCCTCTTGAAAAACTTGTCCTTGGGGGCGCTTGAAGACGGCATGGTGATCTAGATCTGTCAGAAAAATAGCTCGAAACAAAAACAAGAGATATTTGCGTGCTTTTGATATGGCCATCATCTTGTGCTTTTGATCTCCATCTCCAAAGCATCATCATGGTCTCCATCGTCACCTACTTAACACCTTGATCTCCATCGTAGCGTCGTTGCATCGAGGTCGTCACGCCAACTATTGCTTCTACAACTATCACTAACGCATAGTGATAAAGTAAATCAATTACATGGCGCTTGCACTTCATACAATAAAGAGACAACCCTAAGGCTCCTGCCGGTTGTCGATATTACAAAACATGATCATATCATACATCAACATACATCACATCATATCTTGACCATATCACATCACAACATGCCCTGCAAAAACAAGTTAGATGTCTTCTACTTTGTTGTTGCAAGTTTAACATGGCTGCTACGGGTTTCTAGCAAGAACCATTCTTACCTACGCATAAAACCACAATGGTGA
Source organism: Triticum urartu (assembly GCF_003073215.2). Taxonomy (NCBI): domain Eukaryota; kingdom Viridiplantae; phylum Streptophyta; class Magnoliopsida; order Poales; family Poaceae; genus Triticum; species Triticum urartu. The sequence continues at coordinate 249,902,246 of NC_053022.1, read as the reverse complement.
TTCATCAAGTTTGTTGTTTTAACCTTCTTCAAGGACCGGCCATAGTCAAATTCGATTCAACTAAAGTAGGAGAAACAAACACCCGCCGGCCACCTTTATGCAAAACTAGTTGCATGTCTGTCGGTGGAACTGGTCTCATGTGCGTGGACATGTAAGGTTGGTCCGACCGCTTCATCCCACAATACCGCCGAATCAAAATAAGACGTTGGTGGTAAGCAATATGACTATCACCGCCCAAAACTCTTTGTGTTCTACTCGTGCATATCATCTATGCATAGACCTGGCTCATGATGCCACTGTTGGAAATCATTGAATGGAAAACAAAAAATTTCTACGCACACGCAATGATATATCCATGGAGATGCATAGCAACGAGGGGGGAGTGTGTCTACGTACCCTCGTAGGCCGTAAGCGGAAGCATTAAACAACATGGCTGATGTGGTCGAACTTTCTTCGCGCTCCAACCGATCTAGTACCGAGCGCATGGCACCTCCGCGTTCTGCACACGTTCAGCTGGGTGACGTTCTCCGCCTTCTTGATCTAGCAAGACAGCGAGGAAGTAGATGAGTTCCGACAGCACGACGGCGTGGTGACGATGATGATGAAGTGATCTCCACAGGGCTTTGCCTAAGCACTACAAAAATATGACCAGGGATGTAAACAGTGGAGGGGGCGCTGCACACGGCTAGGCAATTGTCTGTTGTGTGCTAGGCGCCCCCCTCCAACATATATATAGGTGGGAGGGAGGGAGGAGCAGCCAAAAGGAGGCACCCAAGTAGGAGGAATCCTACTTGGAGTCCATGCCCCCCTTTCCTTATTTGGAGTGCGGGGAAAGACAGGAAGGGTGGCGCCTCCCCCCCTCTCCTTTCTCCCATGAGAGGGAAATGCAGGAGGGCCTAGCCCTCCCCCTTTTCCTTCCCTAGGGCTGGCCAAACAAGGGAGGGGCGCATCAGCCCCTTGTGGGCTTTTTTGTCCCCTCCTTTGGTCCATAAGGCCCATAACTTGTCGGGGGGTTCCCGGAACCCCTTCCGGTGACCCGATTCCTTTCCGGTACGTCCCGAAACACTTCCGGTGTCCAAATGCCATCGTCCTATATATCAATCTTTACCTCTCGACCATTTTGATACTCCTCGTCATGTCCATGATCTCATCCAGGACTCCGAACAACATTCGGCAAACCAAAACATATAACTCATATAACATTATATCATCAACGAACGTTAAGCGTGCGGACCCTACAGGTTCGAGAACTATGTAGACATGACCGAGACACCTCTCCGGTCAATAACCAATAGCGAAGCCTGGATGCCTATATTGGATCCTACATATTCTAGGAAGATCTTTATCGGTCGAACCGTTATGACAACATACGTAATTCCCTTTGTTCATCGATATGTTACTTGCCCGAAATTTGATCGTCGGTATCTTCATACCTAGTTCAATCTCGCTACCGGAAAGTCTCTTTACTTGTTCCGTAATACATCACCTTGTGACTAACTCCTTAGTCATTTTCTTGCAAACTTATGATGTGTATTACCGAGAGGGCCCAGAGATACTTCTCTGATACTCGGAGTGAAAAATCCTGATCTCGATCTATACCAACTCAACAAACACCTTCGAAGATACCTGTAGAGCATCTTTATGATCACCCAGTTACATTGTGACGTTTGATAGCACACAAGGTATTCCTCCGGTATCCGGGAGTTGCATAATCTCATAGTCGAAGGAATAAGTATTTGTCATGAAGAAAGCAATAGCAATAAACTAAATGATGTGATCCCGTTATCAAATGACAACACATGTCTATGGTTAGGAAACCTTAGCCATTTTTTACCAACGAGCTAGTCTAGTAAAGGCTTATACTAGGGACACGGTATTTGTTTATGTATTCACACATGTATTTAAGTTTTCGATCAATATGATTTTAGCATGAATAATAAACTTTTATCATGAATAAGAAAATATAATATAAAATAACAACTTTATTATTGCCTCTAGGGCATATTTCCTTCACGCAAAACCTCCATGCCGAGGTGCCTCAGCCTCATCGAGGGGTTGCCGCCGCCTCCTCCTGCCTCAGCGCCTTGGCACCGAGCGCTGCTGCCACCGTGGCCAACGCCGGCTGCAGCGGCGGCATGACTTGTTGTGGGGTGTGGGGCTGGCGGCGCTGGGATCTGATCCCCCTGGCGCCGCCCTGGGGTGGCGGGGCGAGGGGGTTGGAGGGGTCTTCCTAAACATTGTCTTGTGGGAAAGGCTGCTCAGATGTAGAAGTGCACCTGAACGACGTATTTGTACAAGATAAAAATGTATATTATTGGTATTGAGAGGATTCCGAATTAGCATTCATTTTTCAATAAATTTTCAATGCAATAACTTCTCAGATCACGACATTCATTTTTGAACAAATTTCCAATGCAACAACTTCTCAGATCACGGCTCATATCAACGGCTAAAGACGTTTTCGTAGATACGTACTCCCACGCCTACGTGGCCCTATAAATTTTCGGCGCCCTGGCGATGACTACTGGTAGAGCAACGTACCGCCCCAAGGCTCGCCGCCGAGGCTGACTGAGGCCACCCACTCCATCTTCGTTCCAGCCAATCGAGTGAAAACCCATGTATTGCGTTGATCTTTCCTTGTCAAGCAATTTAACGGTATGTGTATGTAGGTATGCGCTGCTAAAGGCTCAGTTACACGCTGGAAGAGTACAAAAGGAAATTAAGCGGAAGCTCCAAATCAAGAAGGCGTTAGAGCATCCACATGTGCGGGTCACCAAATCCGGCCCCTCAACCGCACCGGGACACGTCCGGATGTGTCCGTGGCACTGATCAAGCGTTTCTAAAATCTTGTCGTCCACATAATATCTTATATCCATATTAAAACGTACAACATGAATATAACTGTATAGATCATCAAACGGATATAAAAATAGACATAAAAATGCACAATCCTATCACCAACGGATATCTTAGATCACCAAAAGTTCACATAATCCACATCAACGACGGATAAGTTTATACTAGATTAGTAAAAACTTGAAATTACAGACACAGACGGCAGTGCTTCACCACTTCCTCGTCGTTCCTTTGCCCTTCCGGTCACCGGCGCTGTTGTAGGCATCCGGGCAGGCGTCGGTGGCAAGAGGTGGGTAGTTGGAGTCGGAGCAGTGGTCGGAGGAGGAATCGGAGATGGCAATGAAGGCCTCATTTGCCGGATAACCCGGTCCTACTTCCGCTTGAGCTTGGCCACCCTCGCCGCCTTGTGTTCGGACTGCTCAATGGCTAGCCAGAACGCCTTGGCATTCTTCCTCCCTAGTCGGCGAGCGTCTCTCGCCGCCGTGGTAGACCAACGCGAGAAGCCGCTCCTCCTCGTCGGGCATCACTGGAAAACCTCCCTCTCCCTTGCCTGCTATCGCGGCAGGCGACGCACGCCTCCATTTTTGGCGTGTGCGGCTGCGGTGTCGGCGGAGCGAGCACTAGAACCCATCGATGCCCTTACGCAGCATCACCCGGTAGGGAGGTGGACGACGGAGGGGCGACACGAATTGAGCAGCCGCGCGAAGCTGCGCGCTGGCGGAAAGGGCTAGCTCCGGCATCGGGCGAGCGGTGACGGACCAGATCCAGAACTGCCCACATGTCCATCCATGGCCGCTCCATTGTAATGCGGAAGGCCAGCTTGTCCTTGCCATCGACGAAGCTGTCGGAGTGGCTGCGGAGCTCGACATGCTTGCCGGAGATTGGATTATATCAAATCGGAGGAGGGGAGGAGAAGAGACGGAGCGTGAGCGAAGCAAAGTGTGTGTAGGATTTCCGGATCAGGATTTTTGTGGGGACAGACTGGGGTCGACGGTTGGCTGGACTGACGTGACGAACGCGCCCGAGCCGCCTCATAGTCGCCCTACATTTAAACTAGATATAAAAGGCGTCGAAAAGCCTAGACGTTTGAGACCGATTTTGAGATACTCGGGTAAGTCGGCTCATTTTAACCGGTCCGTCCGTTCAGACGTTTGAGTACGGTTTGAGGGATAGGGATTTAGATGCTCTTGGCCTGGTCATAGTGGGGAGTAACTTAGACTAGTGTCATGCATATGACACTAGTTTATATTACTACCTTCATAGTGCAAAGTGTCATAGAAGTAGTATCATATATGGTTGCATTTATTAGCTTGTAGACTCAACATTTGTTAGGAAGCGCTATGTGATGGTAACATAATATGTTACTTTAAACACCTCTCTTCTCATTAATTAAGTGTCACATAAACAAACTTGTCTTGAAATGTATTATGTTACTTTCTCCGTTCCGAATTACTTATTTTGGATTTGTCTAGATACGGATGTACTACTATGACTAGCCTTATGCAGTGCCCGCGTGCCTCTCGGCGGCCTATTTATATGCGCTCCCTCTCCCATCATCCATACCACCTCTCCACCTAGCTAGCACGGCAGTGGATGGCCAAGAAGAGCTCCACGTGCTCCAGATCAAAACTGCTCAAATTCTTCCTGGGATCTCTTGTACAAGCTACAAGCCATTGATCCTTTCCCTAGCCGGATCTTTAGGCCGCGCGGCGAGAGCAAATAATCGGCGGGCAGGCGCGTACGCATGCGTGTGTCGATTCAAGTGCTCTGGCCTGGAAATGTAAGCGCGCTCTCTCTTTCTATATATATACATGTAAATGTGTGTGTGTGTGTGTGTGTTCGGAGGTGCGTTCGTGAAGAATTTGCATGCTGCGCGCAAAATCAGTCGTGATTTTTCCAAACCGTACAATTCACGTGACTTGGCCTAGCATGCCTGCGGCTGGGTGGACTTGGTTTAACAACAGTTGTTGAGTTTAACTGTAAAAATAAACGAGGATGCGTCCATCCATGTAACACACGTAGTACATGCGTTGGTACGGAAGGACTTTGCAACACCACAGATCCCTCCCGGCATCCCGATGCATGCGGCGGATGCTCCCTTCCATGTGCTGATATGCGTGCATGTGCCCAGATTTGGTCCCAATAAACGACACTCTTCAGAGCTCGTACTACTTCGCAGTAGTACGTAATACGTCAGTGCGTTGTTAACTTTGAGTAGTACGGAGTAGTTTAATAAAGTAAATCTACTACAAGTAAAGAAATAAGGTTTGAAATTAGTATCTTTTTGTGCGGGATGAAATCCACCGCTTTCCCCCGCGAAAAAAGAAAGAAATATGGAATTCACCGCTTGGCAAACGCGGTCAGCAATGCTCCACACGATTCACCTTCCTCTAGCGGTTGATTCAATCTGCCTGCCAAATCACATACTCCTACTTGGTTGCACGGGGCCGCAAACTCCATGACTCACTCTCACACCGATATGACGGGGAGCTCACACCGGGCCGAGGCCAGAACAAAACAGGGACGTGCCGGCAGACGTTGCTCTCTCTACCGGTCCCTCACCGCGGCCAGCAACAAGCACCACACACCTCTCCCGTCGCTTCGCTCGCTCCGTACGTCCGAAAGCCTCTCCTCTCGCGGGGCCAGGTCGACTCGGCTCGGCTCTCATCCGTAGCCGTGTCACCTCTCACCAGTCAAGATCGCGTCTTGATGAACTGCCAGCCAGCCTCTTTTGGAGTTTCCTGGGGGCCCAAAAAAACTTTTCTCCAGCAAGCCTCGGAAAGTAAGCATGGGACAGCCAGTCCCCATGGCCGGCGTAAGCGCAGAAATGGATGTTAGCCCGGCTGTCACCTCCGTCGTCTGGACCTTGAGCGAGCGAGCGAGTGGCCGTTGTCGCGCGCGGGTTTCTACGGGGGGCTTGCGTCTTTTGACCTGTTTTCAAAAAAAGTGACACCGACGGTATACTCGTAGTAGCCAGTTTATAGGAGACCCGCCTATCATGTCAGGCTCCACGGGAGGGCGACCATGTGAATGTGATGCCCGCTCCTCCTCATCGCACGCGCGTGAGCTTGATCGATCGATCGATCGATCTCTCTGTTGCTGCGACACAACAATAGTTTCTGCGCGACCATATTAGTTTACGGAGTGTCCTGTGCGGAGACGCCTGTGCCTGTGTAGGCGCTTTATGCCAAGAAAAAATAGTACTGCATTGACGGTAGTACTGCATTTTCTCGCTTCAATCTACTAAAGGAAATCGAGCACCACTACGTAAACATATACTCCCTCTGTATCTAAACACTCTTATATTAGTATACGGAGTGAGTAATATATAAGATGTTTTCAATTTTGAGCTGCAAAAACATCTTGTATTAGTGTACGGAAGTGGTATTTGCTATCAAGACTTAAAAATAATATCTTCATCGACCGGAGAATTGCTTTCTTAGAAATATGCATTTCTTTTGAAGAAATGGATTTTACTTATTTATTTAGAACGGCATGGAGATATACATCCGCACTATGGACCATCGTTTGTTGTTCGCTAAGCATGGAATTCGCCTCCATGGTGATCACCAAACACTAAGAAATTCAGTTCGTAATCACGTTTGTGCCATTGCACCCGCTTCTTGCTTCGTGCATGTTGTTCGTTCTTGCAATGGTAGAGCACAAGAGGTAGAGCATATCCGAGAGACTCATGCGGCATTTTTTGAGCTACCAAGTCACCACATGCGTCTCATAGCCTCACATAGTTTAAAAATTGTTTTGATCATCAATTGCATCAATAATTTATGAGTTATGTGCAATAAATATATCATTTTATTTTATATATGAACTCAATGGCATATTTTCTGATATATAATTAAAAAAATACTAGAACAATAGATAATTTATTAGTGATGGTCAAAGTTTGCCTCAAAATATGTGTGAGCTTGTAATAAACCCACGGAAGGGAGTATGTCTTCATCAGGACCAATGATGCTTGAGTGTTGCGCTAAAGTTATTTTAAATTGCTATGGAAAAATTATTACTAGTTGGTGAAACAAAGGGTATGAAAAGCAAGGAAATACTTTAAATAAAATAGATTGTGATAGTTTCCCATAAGCCAAAGGAAACCAGGTGGCAAGTCCCTGGTAAGCTGGGCCTAGTCAAACTAAAGCACGTGTGAGATGTGCGTGAGACTGATTCATCCAGATCTACAGGGAACATACCAGTTAAAGCAAGTACAATAGTTACTATAAACCTATTTGCATGACATTTTTTGCTTATGTGAAGAACAAGAAATAAACAGAGAGAGAGAGAGAGAGAGAGAGAGAGAGAGAGAGAGAGAGAGAGAGAGTGGACTCTCATGAAATAGCCAGCATCTGAACGTGCTCGTTGATAGGAATGAGTAACGCGACGGGGTAAAAGGGAGAAATGAAAATTCTACTAGACAAAGAGTCAACCTTATATCCTACCCTGCTTAATTTTTATGACATAACAGTGTTATATAGCCACTGATTGTTACTCCCTTCATAAAGAAATATAAGATCATTCATATCTAAACACTTTTATATTTCTTAACAGAGGGAATATAATACTAAGCTTGCTCTTGCCCAAACCAAAGACTGGCCAGTGCTCCGGTTAGCCGTAGAGAGCCGGAACACGTACAGGATTGCACCGCCCGCGTTAAATAGGCCGGTCCTAAGCACTCGGTCCCAACCACGAGGAGATAACACGTCGCGACCTCTCTGCCACTCGTCAGTCGCAAGGTCCCTGCTCCTACTCCTACCCCCCTGGAATCCCAGTAGCGACTGCGGCGGCTTGCTCAAACCCTTTTGCGGCTTCGCCACTCTCCCGGCCGGTACGTGTAAACCCCTCACCTCACCGCCGCCGTCGTGCGAAACTCTAGCTTGACCGGGTGGTTGCGCCCATACGCCAGCCGCGCGCCGTTATGCTGCTGGGCGGTGCCGGTGCGCCGGTGGCACACCTTAGCAAGGCGCTGCCTATTTCCGGCCGTGCTGACTGACCTCCGTGCTGATCCTCTAAACCGATGCATGCTGCTAGCTAGCTACCCAGAGCGCAGGCACGGCCGATCAAACTTCAGACAGTTTACCTGTTTGTTTTCCCGTCGTGCGGCTGACCACCTTAGCCGCTGCGCGACTGACGAGCAGTTTGAGTGATTTCAGTGCCGTAGTTGCGAGATTATAATCTTCAAATCATGATTGACCACGCTGTGTCTTTTCTGCACACATTGGTGCAACTTGTAGCCATCAGTTTTGGGGACTCTCCTACACTATTGACACGCAGTTTCTGTTTCTGTGCACCGATTCCGCAGGATCTAATCTAAGCAAGAAGGCCACTCATTCTGACCGGAAACCCACTAGCATTATTGTCGCTGGCTGATCAGTTGCGCTCCATCGGCTGAATTTCTTTCTTCTTCTTCACAACAAGTGTCGATCGGAGATGGCGCTTGAGAGCACGGCCAAGGTGGTGCTGGGATGCGTGGCCTTCTCCATCTTCTGGGTGCTGGCCGTCTTCCCGTCCGTGCCCTTCATGCCGGTGGGCCGGACGGCGGGGTCTCTGCTGGGGGCCATGCTCATGGTGCTCTTCCGCGTCATGACCCCCGAGCAGGCCTACGCCGCCATCGACCTCCCCATCCTCGGCCTCCTCTTCGGCACCATGGTCGTCAGCATCTTCCTGGAGCGCGCCGACATGTTCCAGTACCTCGGCAGCATGCTCTCCTGGAAGAGCCGCGGCAGCAAGGACCTCCTCTTCCGCGTCTGCCTCGTCTCCGCCGTCGCCAGCGCGCTCTTCACCAACGACACCACCTGCGTCGTGCTCACCGAGTTCATCCTCAAGGTGGCCAGGCAGAACAACCTGCCCCCGCAGCCCTTCCTCCTGGCCCTCGCCTCCAGCTCCAACATCGGCTCCTCCGCCACGCCCATCGGCAACCCGCAGAACCTCGTCATCGCCGTCACCAGCGGCATCTCCTTCGGCTCCTTCCTCTTCGGCATCTTCCCGGCCATGATCGTTGGAGTCATCACCAACACCTGCATCCTCCTCTGTTACTTCTGGAAGCACCTCTCCGTCGACAAGGAGCGGGACCAAGAGTCGGCTGGGGGCCAGGACGTCGTTGTGGCCGACGACGAGGTCACCTCGCACCGGTTCACGCCCGCGAGGATGTCGCGCGCCAACTCGGTAAACGGCGACGCCGACTACATGAACGAGCCGATCCGCAGGAGTGACAGCATGAGCAGGAGCAAGAGCTACAACTCCGAGGGCGACCGCGACATCCAGGTCGCCATCAGGTCGGTGCGCGCGTCCAGCATGTCGCAGGAGATGGTGGAGGTGTCCACAGTGTGCGACCGGCGCGACGATGGCCCCCGGAAGGTGACCAGGACGACCAGCCGCCAGCGCAGCGTGATCATCGAGGACGCGCCCGAGCACATCTTCGACGGCGACGAGAAGGAGAAGCCGCACGACGAGGAGGTGGTGAAGCAGAAGAAGTGGAAGGTGCTCGCGTGGAAGACCGCCGTGTACCTCACGACGCTCGGGATGCTCGTCTCGCTCCTCATGGGGCTCAACATGTCCTGGACCGCCATCACCGCCGCCCTCGTCCTCCTGGCGCTCGATTTCACCGACGCACAAGCATGCCTAGAGAAGGTATGTCTTCTGAAAATCTGACAGTTTTTCAAAAATATCGATCATGTATGAAACATGCTGCTAATTCGGATCAAAATTTCCGTTCATGATTTGCATGCAGGTATCGTACTCGCTGTTGATCTTCTTCTGCGGGATGTTCATAACGGTGGATGGCTTCAACAGAACTGGCATACCCAACGCGCTCTGGGAGCTGGTGGAGCCGCACGCGAGGATCGACAGCGCCAAAGGAATCGCGCTTCTTGCCGTTGTGATTCTTGTTCTTTCAAATGTTGCCTCAAATGTTCCAACCGGTAACTCTTTCTTCCCCACCTGAATAATTTCTTGTTAGACTTGAGAAAAATCTTGTGATCTTGCGATAACCAGGTGCACTAAGCATGTTATCTCGGAATCATCTTTGTTTTCAGTGCTGCTGCTGGGCACAAGAGTGGCAGCATCCGCTGGTGCGATCTCACCTGCTTCGGAGAAGAAAGCCTGGCTCATACTAGCTTGGGTCAGCACGGTGGCGGGCAACCTCACCCTTCTGGGCTCAGCTGCGAACCTGATCGTGTGTGAGCAGGCGCGGCGGGCGCAGTTCCATGGCTACAACCTCACCTTCTGGAGCCACCTTCGTTTCGGCGTGCCGTCGACCATCATCGTCACCGCTATTGGCCTCATTATCGTCGTGAGCTACTGAACTGGACGGGGAGGAACAACTCCTACTCCTACGTTGCAGCAGTAGTGCAACACGTAAGCAGACAGACAGCTTCCATAAGCAAGGAAGCAGCCGTGAAAATGGGGCAATTTACCTGATTATCGTCTTCTACATTCGTGTAAACTTCTCGCCCGAAATTAGGCGCGGGACGTCGTCGTCGCCCATCTGCTAAAGCAAATAATGGGTGTGTCCTGTACGTGTGTTGTACTCTACGTAGATATAAGATTACCCGGTCGACGCAAGTAGTCGGTGTCCGTCCGTTGTATTCGAAAGCCAAGCTTTGCTTCGATAGGATGGATGGAAGGACGGGGAATGCAGTGACAATGTTATTTCAGCTGTATGTTTGCAGATAAAAGATATTTTATATGATGGACCGGTGGAGAGTGCGGTCATTATATTTCAACACTCTTGTTTATGTCTAGACTTTCTTACTTTTTAGAAGTGGGATTGATGTAGGTCTTAGATATCCTTTTTATGGAGAAAATGCGATCGACCGACTTTATAAATAAAGCCATATGAAAACAGTCAATAACCAGCGAAACCCACACAAATCACCCAGAGTCATACGAACCACCCAACACTAGGTAACAAAAGAAGGCAACAATTCAGTGCCACGCAGGCCCGAAAACAACATAAGGGGCACGTAGGCCACCACCTACGCGCACAAAAGATCCAAGCAGCTACGACGAAGCACAAGCAGACGGAAGAGACATCAGATTGGCAGACGTCCGCACTTTGTTGATCAACATCTCCATGCCGTCACAATCCGCCGATTTAGTCAACAATTTGCACTGCTGCAGGAAGATAGACATTTTAAACAAGATATCAGCAGACTTATTAAGGAAAGCACCCTGAATAGTAAATTTATTGCGAGTAGTCCAAAACACCCAGCATAGGGCGTCCAATCCAGTCCAAAATAATCTCCTGGAGCGGCCTTGCAGACTGGCCGTCAGCAAGCGGACGTCGGCAAAGGAGCCAGGGGCCCAGGAGGTATTGTACCAGGAACCAACACACCCCCAAACCAAATTGGCCAAAACACAATGGAAGAAGATGTGATTAGTATCCTCAAGAGTAGATCATAAGGCACAATAAGTAGAACCAGGCCCGTTCCTTTTCTCGATCTGATAGGCGGAGGGTAGCCGACCCCTGAAGGCCTGCCAGAGGAAGATCTTGATCTACAGAGGAATCCTGACCTCCCAGATTTGCTTAAATTTCAAGGAATTGGTACCAGAAATAAGCCGAGCATATAAAGACTTGATCGAGAACTTCCCAGATGCAGAATGAGGCCATGACATGGAATCCGCCTCCTCCGAGAGCGCATGGAACATAGCAGCGAGACGATGCCAGTCACCCAACTCTTCAGGAGAGAGGGTTCTCCAAAAACCCAAGTCCCAGCTATTGCGAGAGAGCTCAGAGATTGAGATCTCTGGGTTAGAGAAATAAGAAAACAAAACCGGAAAGGAGGTCGCAAGGGGAGCATCCCCAGTCCACCAATCCAACCAAAAATTGGTCGAGGCCCCATTATTGACCATGAATTTAACATGAACTCACAGCACCTACCTGACTTTGACTAAATCTTTCCAAAACCGCGAGCCACCGATCGCCGAGGCAAACATAGTGTTGGGGAACGCAATATTTTAAAAAAATTCCTACGATCACGCAAGATTTATCTAGGAGATGCATAGCAACGAGAGGGGAGAGTGTGTCTACGTACCCTCGTAGACCGAAAGCAGAAGCGTTTTAGTAATGCGGTTGATGTAGTCGAACGTCTTGGCGATCCAACCAATCAAGTACTGAACGCACGACACCTCCGCGATCTACACACGTTCAACTCGGTGACGTCCCTCGTACTCTTGATCCAGTTGAGGCCGAGGGTGAGTTGCGTCCACACGACGGCGTGTTGACGGTGATGATGAAGTTAACGACGCGGGGCTTCACCTAAGCACTACGACAATATGACCGAGGTGGAAAACTATGGAGGGGGGCACCGCACACGGCTAAAGATCAACTTGTGTGTCTATGGGGTGCCCCTCCCCCGTATATAAAGGAGGGGACGAGGAGGAGGACCGGCCTCAAGGGGCGTGCCCAAGGGGGGGGATTCGTACTCCTAGTAGGAGTAGGTTTCCCCCTTTCCTATTCCAAGTAGGATAAGAAGGAAGGAGAGGGAGAGGGAGAAGGAAAGAGGGGGGCGCCGCCCCCTCCTAGTCCAATTCGGACCAGTCCATGGGGGGCGCGCTGCCTCCCCTTGTGGCCCTTCTCTCCTTTCCACTAAATCCCAATAAGGCCCAATACTTCCCCCGGTGAACTCCCGTAACTCCCGAGTTCTCCAAAAAATACCCGAATCACTCGAAACCTTTCTGATGTCCGAATATAGCCTTCCAATATATGAATCTTTAACTCTCGGCCATTTCGAGACTCCTCGTCATGTCCGTGATCTCATCCGGCACTCCGAACAAACTTCGATCATCAAATCACATAACTCATAATACAAATCGTCATCGAACGTTAAGCGTGCGGACCCTACGGGTTCGAGAACTATGTAGACATGACCGAGACACATCTCTGAAAAATAACCAAGGTGGAACCTGGATGCTCATATTGGCTCCTACATATTCTACGAAGATCTTTATCGGTCAAACCGCATAACAACATACGTTGTCCCCTTTGTCATCGGTATGTTACTTGCCCGAGATTTGATCGTCCGTATCATCATACCTAGTTCAATATCATCACCGGCAAGTCTCTTTACTCGTTCCATAATGCATCATCCCGCAACTAACTCATTAGTCACAATGCTTGCAAGGCTTATAGTGATGTGCATTACCGAGAGGGCCCAGAGAAACCTCTCCGATACACGGACTGACAAATCCTAATCTCGATCTATGCCAACTCAACAAACACCATCGGAGACACCTGTAGAGCATCTTTATAATCACCCAGTTACGTTGTGACGTTTGATAGCACACTACGTGTTCCTCCGGTATTTGGGAGTTGCATAATCTCATAGTCATAGGAACATGTATAAGTCATGAAGAAAGCAATAGCAATAAACTAAACGATCATAGTAAGCTAACGGATGGGTCTAGTCCATCACATCATTCTCTAATGATGTGATCTCGTTCATCAAATGACAACATATGTCCATGGCTAGGAAACTTAACCATCTTTGATTAACGAGCTAGTCTAGTAGAGGCATACTAGGGACACTCTGTTTGTCTATGTATTCACACATGTACTAAGTTTCTGGTTAATACAATTCTAGCATGAATAATAAACATTTATCATGATATAAGGAAATATAAATAACAACTTTATTATTGCCTCTAGGGCATATTTCCTTCAGTCTCCCACTTGCACTAGAGTCAATAATCTAGTTCACATCATCATGTGATTTCACACCAATAGTTCACATATTTATGTGATTAGTTCACTTCTTCATGTGACTAATACCCAAAGGGTTTACTAGAGTCAATAATCTAGTTCACATCGCTATGTGATTAACACCCAAAGAGTGATCATGATTTGCTTGTGAGAGAAGTTTAGTCTACGGGTCTGCAACATTCAAATCCGTATGTATTTTGCAAATTTCTATGTCTATAATACTCTGCACGGAGCTACTCTAGCTAATTTCTCCCACTTTCAATATGTATCTAGATCGAGACTTAGAGTCATCTAGATCGGTGTAAAAAGCTTGCATCAACGTAACTCTTTACGACGAACTCTTTTATCACCTCCATAACCGAGAAATATTTCCTTAGTCCTCTAAGGATAATTTTGACTGTTGTCCAGTGATCTACTCCTAGATCACTATTGTACTCCCATGCCAAAACCGTGCTAAGGTATACAATAGGTCCGGTACATAGCATAGCATACTTTATAGAACCTATGACTGGGGCATAGGGAATGACTTTTCATTCTCTTTCTATTTTCTGCCGTGGCCAGGTTTTGAGTCTTTACTCAATTTCACACCTTACACTCATGCAAGAACTCCTTCTTTGACTGATCCATTTTGAACTCCTTCAAAATCTTATCAAGGTATGTAGTCATAGAAAGTCTTATCAAGCGTCTTGATCTATATTTATAGATCTTGATGCCCAATATGTAAGTAGCTTTATAGGTAATTCTGTGACGCCCCGAGACCGTTGCGCCAGGTGTCTTCCAGTTATTCGCTATCTTTGCCATGCCATTCGCTTGCGTGTTGCATCTTACCATGTCATCATGTGCATTGCATCATCATGTTTTCAAAACTTGCATTAGCCCGGGTCTCCCAGTTCTTTCCGTTGTCCGTTCTGAGCCCAGACACACTTGAAAAATAAATCCCAATGCCTTTGTTATCACAACTCTTGGCCTCTAACTTTGCCATATGTCCTTTCTTCATTTTCCAGAGTTCCACCAAAAACCTCAACATTTTTCGACACTTCTAAATCAAAGTCCTAGTTCAAACCCATTTGAATTAAATTCAAATGAGTTTGAATTTATATCTTTCAATCATGGCATTTCTAATTTTCTTGGGTCAAACTTATTTTTTGACTCCGAGAAAAATATCCTCCTGCTCAAGCTTCTTCCCTAACCTCTCTTTATTTTCCTTCTCTTTAATCCTTTTCTGCTAAAGAGTCATGAGAGGGAAGAGATCCCAGCCCACCAGGTCGTTTAGGCCCAACTAGGCCATCCTCCACTGCAGCCCCATCCTATCGGGCCACCTGGGCCGCCCAACCTCCCGCACCAGGCCGGCCAACCAACCCTTCCTAACCCTAGGGCGCACCCCACTCCCCTCGATCATTCCCTCGTCCTCCCTCCGCCGCCAGGAGCCCGATCCCCTCCTCACCTCTCGTTCGACCCCCTCTCTCCCCTTCCCGTAGCGCACCATCTTCTCCCCTGATCCCCTCGCTCCCTCTGCTCTACCCCGCCTCCATCATGCGCCCATTCCCCCATGGCCGCCCCAAGCTCCTCAGGAAGCCGCGCCGCCCGCCTCTGGACTCGACTCCAACGGGATCCAGGCATCCCCGCGCTGGAATCGTCGTTCCCGCATCGTCGCGGGGCCATCTCGCTCCGTCCTACCACGAGCTCCACCTCCCATGGCATGCTACTGCCCGCGACCCCGCCTTCTGCGTCTACCAACATCACCGTGGCTGCTCTGTGCTCTCCACCGGAGCCACGTCGCCTCCCCGCCATGGCGCCCTGCTCCAGACCTCATCCTCGTCGGACTCCGCCGCCCCCAGGGCAGCTCCTCCGGCCTCCCTGTCCTCTGCTTCATCTCCTCACGCCCTTGCCTTCTACGCCCACGCCGTCCTCCACCAGCAGCGTCGCCACCCTCGCCGGACCTCGTTCCTCAGCCCGCAGCCATGGCCTCAAGTTCGTCAAGCCGCCGCTCCGCCTCTGCCTCATTCGAGCGGAGAGGAGGAAGCGCCTCTGCTCGCCCGCTATGACCAGTGCCATGAACCGCAGCTCTTTGTACCGGCCCCCGAACCGCAAGACCAAGAACACCCACCGACCTGAGCGTCCCTTGGACACGTCAAGGTCGACTCCATCGCAAAGAACGACTACATGTTTGACCCTGGATATGGGATTTCAAAATGCCAAGTACCCTTCAGTTCGGCAAGACCGGCAAGTTCGACTACAACACTGTAATATCAAGTACACGACGAACCTCGAAGACTTTGGACGTGCAAAGTTCCTCTTCAAATATGAATGACTACATCCAATGTGGAATTTGTCAAGTACCCTGGAGGCCACATTGACGCCAAGTACCT
The DNA here is from genome assembly GCF_003073215.2 of Triticum urartu. Classification (NCBI taxonomy): domain Eukaryota; kingdom Viridiplantae; phylum Streptophyta; class Magnoliopsida; order Poales; family Poaceae; genus Triticum; species Triticum urartu. The sequence continues at coordinate 249,886,310 of NC_053022.1, read as the reverse complement.
CTAACGCCGCCCGAACTTTTACAGAACATGTACCACAACCATCACTGAAGACCCGTGAACAACTACTTCCCCTTCGACACGTGTACCCCTACCGCCGAACTCGATCCATTCTGATAATGCATGCGTCAAAGGTATAACCACCGAGAACGACCGCCCGTGGATGAATGCATGTTTGATGTATGAGATGCTCGTGCTTGCACCGTGCTCGAATTGTCAGTGCACGTTGCCCCTCTTTTGCCTTGTCACTGACATGTGGACACCCGGTTACCGGGATCACCCCACCATCTTTTGCATGCTCCCGCCACACTACCTTTTGCACCGGTATCTCTGCGAGCTACCGGAACCGATATGGTGCCGTGGCAACATTTTCAAATTCATCGACGTGGCACCCCTTTCGTTTCCGCCACGACGACAAATGCTTCATAATATGCTCATGTCAACATTTTCATAAAATTGCATAAACTTGCATATGTCATCCGCATCATGATAACATCTTCAAGAATGTTTAAATTGTTGCTTGCTTCTTTCCGGGTTGCTTCTCTCGTTAGCTTCGGTTTTGTTCCGGAGTTGTGAGGATTCGTTCGACTACGTCTGTTTGTCTTCTTCATGGACTCGTTCTTCTTCCTTGCGGGATCTTAGGCAAGATGACCATACCCTCGAAATCATTTCTATCTTTGCTTGCTATTTTGCTATGCCGCGATACCTACCACATGCTTTATCATGCCTCCCATATTGCCATGTCAAGCCTCTAACCCACCTTTCCTAGCAAACCGTTGTTTGGCTATGTTACCGCTTTGCTCAGCCCCTCTTATAGCGTTGCTAGTTGTAGGTGAAGATGGAGTTTGTTCCATGTTGGAACATGGATTTGTTGGGATATCATTATTATATTTTGTTTACTTTAATGCACCTATATACTTGGTAAAGGGTGGAAGGCTTGGCCTTATGCCTGGTGTTTTGTTCCACTCTTGCTGCCCTAGTTTCCGTCATACCGGTGTTATGTTCCTTGATTTTGCGTTCCTTACGCGGTTGGGTTATAATGAGAACCCCTTGACAGTTCGCTTTGAATAAAACTCTTCCAGCAAGGCCCAACCTTGATTTTACCATTTGCCACCTAAGCCTTTTTCCCTTGGGTTCTGCAGACTTAAGGGTCATCTTTATTTTAACCCCCCCGAGCCAGTGCTTCTCTAAGTGTTGGTCCGAAACAGAGCCACTTGGGGCGCCACCTCGGGGAAACTTGAGGGTTGGTTTTAGCTGTACGTAGTGTTCATCCGGTGTTCCCCTGAGAACGAGATATGTGCAGCTCCTATCGGGATATCGGCGCATCGGGCGGTCTTGATGGTCTTATTTTACCATTGTCGAAATGTCTTGTAACCAGGATTCTGAGTCTGATCGGGTCTTCCTGGGAGAAGGAATATCCTTTGTTGACCGTGAGAGCTTGTGATGGGCTAAGTTGGGACACCCCTGCAGGGTTTTGAACTTTCGAAAGCCGTGCCCGCGGTTATGGGCAGATAGGAATTTTTTAATATCCGGTTGTAGAAAACCTGACACTTAAATTAATTAAAATGAATCAACAGCGTGTGTAGCCGTGATGGTCTCTTTTCAGCGGAGTCCGGGAAGTGAACACGGTTCTCGTGTTATGCTTGAACGTAATGTTAGTTTTCAGGATCACTTCTTGATCACTTCTAGTTCACGACCGTTGCATTGCTTCTTTTCTCGCTCTTATTTGCGTAAGTTAGCCACCATATATGCTAGTACTTGCTGCAGCTCCACCTTACTACCCTTTCCTACCCATAAGCTTAAATAGTCTTGATCTCGCGGGTGTGAGATTGCTGAGTCCCCGTGGCTCACAGATACTTACAAACAGTTGCAGTGCCGATGGTATCAGTGCAGGTGACGCAACCCAGCTCAAGTGGAGCTCGATGAAGATCGTGTTCGTTGTGTTGTTTCCTTTCCGGACGATCAGTAGAGGAGCCCAGTCGGGGTGATTGGGGATCTAGCATTAGGGGTTGTCTTTCTTTATTTGGTTTCATAGTCGGACCTTGTTTGTATTATGGACGATGTAATGCTATATTTATCTATTGTGTGAAGTGGCGATTGTAAGCCAACTCTTTATCTCTTTCTTATTCAGTACATGGGATGTGTAATGATTGGCCCTCTTGCGACATGCCTACAATGCGGTTATGCCTCTAAGTCATGCTCCGACACGTGGGAGATATAGCCGCGTCGTGGGTGTTACAAATTCTTTCTTTGAAAAACTCCTTTCAAATTCTCCTTTATGCTTTCTAGAAAATTCTACATCATTTTCGATCAACAATATGTCATTCACATATACTTATCAGAAAGGCTGTAGTGCTCCCACTCACTTTCTTGTAGATACAGGCTTCATCGCAAGTCTGTATAAAACTATATGCTTTGATAAACTCATCAAAGCATATATTCCAACTCCGAGATGCTTGCACCAGTCCATAGATGGATCGCTAGAGCTTGCACACTTTGTTAGCATCTTTAGGATTGAAAAAATCTTCTGGTTGCATCATATACACCTCTTGTTTAATAAATCCATTAAGGAATGTAGTTTCGATATCCATTTGCCAGATTTCATAAAATGTGGCAACTGCTAACATAATTCAGATAGACTTTTAAGCATCGATACGAGTGAGAAAATCTCATCGTAGTCAACACCTTGAACTTGTCAAAAACCTTTTGTGACAATTCAAGCTTTGTAGACAGTAACACTACTATCAGCGTCCGTCTTCCTCTTGAAGATCCATTTATTCTGAATGGCTCACCGATCATCGGGCAAGTCAATCAAAGTCCGTACTGTTGGGGAACGTTGCAGAAAACAAAAATTTTCCTACGGTTTCACCAAGATCCATCTAGGAGTTCATCCAGCAACGAGTGATTGGATTGCATCTACATACCTTTGTAGATCATGCGCGGAAGCGTTCAAAGAACGGGGATGAGGAAGGCGTACTCGACGTGATCCAAATCACCGGAGATCCTAGCGCCGAACGGACGGCACCTCCGCGTTCAACACACGTACGGTCAGCATAACGTCTCCTTCTTCTTGATCCAGCAAGGGGAAGGAGAGGTTGAGGGAGATGGCTCCAGCAGAAGCACGACGGCGTGGTGTTGATGGAGCTGCAGTACTCCGGCAGGGCTTCGCCAAGCACTATGGAGGAGGAGGATGTGTTGGAGAGGGAGAGGGAGGCACCAAAGGCCAAGGTTAGAAGTCCTCCATCTCCCCACTATATATAGGAGGGACAAGGGGGGGGGGCGCCGGCCCTAGGAGATCTAATCTCCTAGGGGGGTGCGGCCAAGGGGAGGAATCCCTCCTCCCCAAGGCACCTAGGGGTGCCTTCCCCCTTTGGGACTCTTCCTCTTGAAACCCTAGGCGCATGGGCCTCTTGGGGCTGGTGCCCTTGGCCCATGTAGGCCAAGGCGCACCCCCTACAGCCCATGTGGCCCCCCGGGCAGGTGGCCCCACCCGGTGGACCCCCGGGACCCTTCCGGTGGTCCCGGTACAATACCGGTGACCCCGAAACTTGTCCCGATGGCCGAAATAGCACTTCCTATATATAATTCTTTACCTCCGGACCATTCCGGAACTCCTCGTGACGTCCGGGATCTCATCCAGGACTCCGAACAACTTTCTGGTTACCGCATACTAATATCTCTACAACCCTAGCCGTCACCGAACCTTAAGTGTGTAGACCCTACGGGTTCGGGAGACATGTAGACATGACCGAGATCGCTCTCTGGCCAATAACCAACAGCGGGATCTGGATACCCATGTTGGCTCCCACATGTTCCTCGATGATCTCATCGGATGAACCACGATGTCGAGGATTCAAGCAACCCCCGTATACAATTCCCTTTGTCAATCGGTATGTTACTTGCCCGAGATTCGATCGTCGGTATCCCAATACCTCGTTCAATCTCGTTACCGGCAAGTCACTTTACTCGTACCGTAATGCATGATCCCGTGACCAGACACTTGGTCACTTTGAGCTCATTATGATGATGCATTATCGAGTGGGCCCAGTGATACCTCTCCATCATACGGAGTGACAAATCCTAGTCTTGATCCGTGTCAACCCAACAGACACTTTCGGAGATACCCGTAGTATACCTTTATAGTCACCCAGTTACGTTGTGACGTTTGGCACACCCAAAGCACTCCTACGGTATCCGGGAGTTACACGATCTCATGGTCTAAGGAAAAGATACTTTGACATTGGAAAACTGTAGCAAACGAACTAAACTATCTTGTGCTATGTTTAGGATTGGGTCTTGTCTATCACATAATTCTCCTAATGATGTGATCTCGTTATAAATTACATCCAATGTCCATAGTCAGGAAACCATGACTATCTGTTGATCAACGAGCTAGTCAACTAGAGGCTTACTAGGGACATGTTGGTGTCTATTATTCACACATGTATTACGATTTCCGGATAACACAATTATAGCATGAATAAAGACAATTATCATGAACAAGGAAATATAATAATAATGCTTTTATTATTGCCTCTAGGGCATATTTCCAACAGTCTCCCACTTGCACTAGAGTCAATAATCTAGTTACATTGTGATGAATCGAACACCCATGGAATTCTGGTGTTGATCATGTTTTGCTCTAGGGAGAGGTTTAGTCAACGGATCTGTTATATTCAGGTCCGTATGTACTTTACAAATATCTATGTCTCCATCTTGAACATTTTCACGAATGGAGTTGAAGCGACGCTTGATGTGCCTTGTCTTCTTGTGAAACCTGGGCTCCTTGGCAAGAGCAATAGCTCCAGTGTTGTCACAGAAGAGCTTGATCGGCCCCGACGTATTGGGTATGACTCCTAGGTCGGTGATGAACTCCTTCACCCAAATTGCTTCATGTGCTGCCTCCGAGGCTGCCATGTACTCCGCTTCACATGTAGATCCCGCCACGACGCTCTGCTTGCAACTGCACCAGCTTACTGCCCCACCATTCAAAATATACACGTATCCGGTTTGTGACTTAGAGTCATCCAGATCTGTGTCGAAGCTAGCGTCGACGTAACCCTTTACGACGAGCTCTTCGTCACCTCCATAAACGAGAAACATTTCCTTAGTCCTTTTCAGGTACTTCAGGATATTCTTGACCGCTGTCCAGTGTTCCTTGCCGGGATTACTTTAGTACCTTCCTACCAAACTTACGGCAAGGTTTACATCAGGTCTGGTACACAGCATGGCATACATAATAGAACCTATGGCTGACGCATAGGGGATGACACTCATCTCTTCTATATCTTCTGCCGTGGTCGGACATTGAGCTGAGCTCAATTTCACACCTTGCAACACAGGCAAGAACCCCTTCTTAGACTGATCCATATTGAACTTCTTCAATATCTTATCAAGGTATGTGCTTTGTGAAAGACCTATGAGGCGTCTTGATCTATCTTTGTAGATCTTGATGCCTAATATATAAGCAGCTTCTCCAAGGTCCTTCATTGAAAAACTCTTATTCAAGTAGGCCTTAATGCTGTCCAAGAGTTCTATATCATTTCCCATCAAAAGTATGTCATCTACATATAATATGAGAAATGCTACAGAGCTCCCACTCACTTTCTTGTAAACACAGGCTTCTCCATAAGTCTGCGTAAACCCAAACGCTTTGATCATCTCATCAAAGCGAATGTTCCAACTCCGAGATGCTTGCACCAGCCCATAAATCGAGCATTGGAGCTTGCACACCTTGTCAGCATTCTTAGGATCGACAAAACCTTCCGGCTGCATCATATACAATTCTTCCTTAAGGAAACCATTAAGGAATGCCGTTTTGACGTCCATTTGCCATATTTCATAATCATAGAATGCGGCAATTGCTAACATGATTCGGACGGACTTCAGCTTCGCTACCGGTGAGAAAGTCTCATCGTAGTCAACCCCTTGAACTTGTCGATAACCCTTAGCGACAAGCCGAGCTTTATAGATGGTCACATTACCATCCGCGTCTGTCTTCTTCTTAAAGATCCATTTATTTTCTATGGCTCGCCGCTCAACGGGCAAGTCAGTCAAAGTCCATACTTCGTTTTCATACATGGATCCTATCTCGGATTTCATGGCTTATAGCCATTTGTCGGAATCCGGGCCCGCCATCGCTTCTTCATAGTTCGAAGGTTCACCGTTGTCTAACAACATGATTTCCAAGACAGGGTTGCCGTACCAATCTGGTGCGGAACGTGTCCTTGTGGACCTTCGAATTTCAGTAGGATCTTGATCAGAAGTATCTTGATCATCATCATTAACTTCCTCTCTAGTCGGTGCAGGCACCTCAGGAACATTTTCTTGAGTTGCGCCATTTTCCGGTTCAAGAGGTAATACTTCATCAAGTTCTACTTTCCTCCCACTTACTTCTTTCGAGAGAAACTCTTTCTCCAGAAAGGATCCATTCTTGGCAACAAAGATCTTGCCTTCGGATCTGAGGTAGAAGGTATACCCAATAGTTTCTCTAGGGTATCCTATGAAGACGCATTTTTTCGACTTGGGTTCGAGCTTTTCAGGTTGAAGTTTCTTGACATAAGCATCGCATCCCCAAATTTTTAGAAACGACAGCTTAGGTTTCTTCCCAAACCATAATTCATACGGTGTCGTCTCAACGGATTTCGACGGAGCCCTATTTAAAGTGAATGCGGCAGTCTCTAAAGCATACCCCCAAAAAGATAGCGGTAAATCGGCAAGAGACATCATAGATCGCACCATATCTAATAGAGTGCGATTACGACGTTCGGACACACCATTATGCTGAGGTGTTCCAGGCGGCGTGAGTTGTGAAACTATTCCACATTTTCTTAAGTGTGTGCCAAACTCGTGACTCAAGTATTCTCCTCCACGATCTGATCGCAGGAACTTGATTTTCCTGTCACGTTGATTTTGAACCTCACTCTGAAATTCCTTGAACTTTTCAAAGGTTTCAGACTTGTGTTTCATTAAGTAGACATATCCATATCTACTCAAGTCATCAGTGAGGGTGAGAACATAACGATAGCCACCGCGAGCCTCAACACTCATTGGGCCGCACACATCAGTATGTATGATTTCCAATAAGTTGGTTGCTCGCTCCATTGTCCCTGAGAATGGAGTCTTGGTCATTTTACCCATGAGGCATGGTTCGCACGTGTCAAATGATTCGTAATCAAGAGACTCTAAAAGTCCATCAGCATGGAGCTTCTTCATGCGTTTGACACCTATGTGACCAAGGCGGCAGTGCCACAAATATGTGGGACTATCATCATCAATCTTACATCTTTTGGTACTCACACTATGAACATGTGTAGCATCACGCTCGAGATTCATTAAGAATAAACCATTCACCATCGGAGCATGACCATAAAACATATCTCTCATATAAATAGAACAACCATTATTCTCGGATTTAAATGAGTAGCCATCTCGAATTAAACGAGATCCTGATACAATGTTCATGCTCAAAGCTGGCACTAAATAACAATTATTAAGGTTTAAAACTAATCCCGAAGGCAAATGTAGAGGTAGCGTGCCGACGGCGATTACATTGACCTTGGAACCATTCCCGACGTGCATCGTCACCTCGTCCTTTGCCAGTCTCCGTTTATTCCGCAGCTCCTGCTTTGAGTTACAAATGTGAGCAACCGCACCGGTATCAAATACCCAGGAGCTACTACGAATACTGGTAAGGTACACATCAATTACATGTATATCACATATACCTTTTGTTTTGCTGGCCTTCTTGTCCGCTAAGTATTTAGGGCAGTTCCGCTTCCAGTGACCACTTCCCTTGCAATAAAAGCACTCAGTCTCGGGCTTGGGTCCATTCTTTGGCTTCTTCCCGGCAGCTTGCTTACAGGGCGCGGCAACTCCCTTGCCGTCCTTCTTGAAGGCTTTCTTACCCTTGCCCTTCTTGAACTTAGTGGTTTTATTCACCATCAACACTTGATGTTCCTTTTTGACTTCTACCTCTGCTGATTTCAGCATTGCAAATACTTCAGGAATGGTCTTTTCCATCCCCTGCATATTGAAGTTCATCACAAAGCTCTTGTAGCTCGGTGGAAGCGACTGAAGGATTCTGTCAATGACCGCGTCATCCGGGAGAGTAACTCCCAGCCGAGTCAAGCGGTTATGCAACCCAGACATAGTGAGTATGTGCTCACTGACAGAACTGTTTTCCTCCATCTTACAGTTGAAGAACTTGTCGGAGACTTGATATCTCTCGACCTGGGCATGAGCTTGGAAAACCATTTTCAGCTCCTCGAACATCTCATATGCTCCGTGTCTCTCAAAACGCTTTTGGAGCCCCGGTTCTAAGCTGTAAAGCATGCCGCACTGAACGAGGGAGTAGTCATCGGTACGTGCCTGCCAAGCGTTCATAACGTCTTGTTCTGCAGGGAGAACAGGTGCGTCACCTAGCGGTGCTTGTAGGACATAATCTTTCTTGGCAGCTATGAGGATGATCCTCAGGTTCCGGACCCAGTCCGTATAGTTGCTGCCATCGTCTTTCAGCTTGGTTTTCTCTAGGAACACGTTGAAGTTGAGGACTACATTGGCCATTTGATCTACAAGACATATTGTAAAGATTTTAGACTAAGTTCATGATAATTAAGTTCATCTATTCAAATTATTCAATGAACTCCCACTTAGATAGACATCCCTCCTGTAATCTAAGTATAACATGATCCGAGTTAACTAGGCCGTGTCCGATCATCACGTGAGACGGACTAGTCAACATCGGTGAACATCTTCATGTTGATCGTATCTTCTATACGACTCATGCTCGACCTTTCGGTCTTCTGTGTTCCGAGGCCATGTCTGTACATGCTAGGCTCGTCAAGTCAACCTAAGTGTTTGCACGTGTAAATCTGTCTTACACCCGTTGTATGTGAACGTTAGAATCTAACACCCGATCATCACGTGGTGCTTCGAAACAACGTACTGTCGCAACGGTGCATAGTTAGGGGGAACACTTTCTTGAAATTATTATGAGGGATCATCTTATTTACTACCGTCGTTCTAAGTAAACAAGATGCAAAAACATGATAAACATCACATGCAATCAAATAATAATAGTGACATGATATGGCCAATATCACACAGCTCCTTTGATCTCCATCTTGGGGCTCCATGATCATCTTGTCACCGGCATGACACCATGATCTCCATCATCGTGTCTCCATGAAGTTGCTCGCCAACTATTACTTCTACTACTATGGCTAACGCGTTTAGCAATAAAGTAAAGTAATTTACATGGCGTTTCTCAATGACACGCAGGTCATATAAAAAATAAAGACAACTCCTATGGCTCCTGCCGGTTGTCATACTCATCGACATGCAAGTCGTGATTCCTATTACAATAGCATGAACATCTCATACATCACATATAGATCATTCATCATTCATCACAACTTTGGCCATATCATATCACAAAGCACTTGCTGCAAAAACAAGTTAGACGTCCTCTAATTGTTGTTGCAAGTTTTACGTGGCTGAAGTAGGGTTCTAGCAAGAACGTTTTCTTACCTACGTGAAAGCCACTACGTGATTTGTCAACTTCTATTTACCCTTCATAAGGACCCTTTTCATCGAATCCGCTCCAACTAAAGTGGGAGAGACAGACACCCGCCAGCCACCTTATGCAACTTGTGCATGTTAGTCGGTGGAACCGGTCTCACGTAAGCGTACGTGTAAGGTTGGTCCGGGCCGCTTCATCCCACAATACCGTTGAAGCAAGATAAGACTAGTAGCGGCAAGAAAGTTGACAACATCAACGCCCACAACAAATTGTGTTCTACTCGTGCAAGAGAACTACGCATAGACCTAGCTCATGATGCCACTGTTGGGGAACGTTGCAGAAAACAACAATTTTCCTATGGTTTCACCAAGATCCATCTAGGAGTTCATCCAGCAACGAGTGATTGGATTGCATCTACATACCTTTGTAGATCACGCGCGGAAGCGTTCAAAGAACGGGGATGAGGAAGGCGTACTCGACGTGATCCAAATCACCGGAGATCCTAGCGCCGAACGGACGGCACCTCCGCGTTCAACACACGTACGGTCAGCATAACGTCTCCTTCTTCTTGATCCAGCAAGGGGAAGGAGAGGTTGAGGGAGATGGCTCCAGCAGCAGCACGACGGCGTGGTGTTGATGGAGCTGCAGTACTCCGGCAGGGCTTCGCCAAGCACTATGGAGGAGGAGGATGTGTTGGAGAGGGAGAGGGAGGCACCAAAGGCCAAGGTTAGAAGTCCTCCATCTCCCCACTATATATAGGAGGGACAAGGGGGGGGGCGCCGGCCCTAGGAGATCTAATCTCCTAGGGAGGTGCGGCCAAGGGGAGGAATCCCTCATTCCCAAGGCACCTAGGGGTGCCTTCCCCCTTTGGGACTCTTCCCTCCTTGAAACCCTAGGCGCATGGGCCTCTTGGGGCTGGTGCCCTTGGCCCATGTAGGCCAAGGCGCACCCCCTACAGCCCATGTGGCCCCCCGGGACAGGTGGCCCCACCCGGTGGACCCCCGGGACCCTTCCGGTGGTCCCGGTACAATACCGGTGACCCCGAAACTTGTCCCGATGCCCGAAATAGCACTTCCTATATATAATTCTTTACCTCCGGACCATTCCGGAACTCCTCGTGACGTCTGGGATCTCATCCGGGACTCCGAACAACATTCGGGTTACTGCATATACATATCCCTACAACCCTAGCGTCACCGAACCTTAAGTGTGTAGACCCTACGGGTTCGGGAGACATGTAGACATGACCGAGATCGCTCTCTGGCCAATAACCAACAGCGGGATCTGGATACCCATGTTGGCTCCCACATGTTCCTCGATGATCTCATCGGATGAACCACGATGTCGAGGATTCAAGCAACCCCCGTATACAATTCCCTTTGTCAATCGGTATGTTACTTGCCCGAGATTCGATCGTCGGTATCCCAATACCTCGTTCAATCTCGTTACCGGCAAGTCACTTTACTCGTACCGTAATGCATGATCCCGTGACCAGACACTTGGTCACTTTGAGCTCATTATGATGATGCATTACCGAGTGGGCCCAGTGATACCTCTCCGTCATACGGAGTGACAAATCCCAGTCTTGATCCGTGTCAACCCAATAGACACTTTCGGAGATACCCGTAGTATACCTTTATAGTCACCCAGTTACGTTGTGACGTTTGGAACACTCAAAGCACTCCTACGGTATCCGGGAGTTACACGATCTCATGGTCTAAGGAAAAGATACTTTGACATTGGAAAACTCTAGCAAACGAACTATACGATCTTGTGCTATGTTTAGGATTGGGTCTTGTCTATCACATCATTCTCCTAATGATGTGATCTCATTATCAATGACATCCAATGTCCATAGTCAGGAAACCATGACTATCTGTTGATCAACGAGCTAGTCAACTAGAGGCTTACTAGGGACATGTTGGTGTCTATTATTCACACATGTATTACGATTTCCGGATAACACAATTATAGCATGAATAAAGACAATTATCATGAACAAGGAAATATAATAATAATGCTTTTATTATTGCCTCTAGGGCATATTTCCAACACATACTTTGTTCTCATACATGGATCCCATCTTAGATTTCATGGCCTTAAGCCATTTCGCGAAATCTGGGCTCATCATCGCTTCCTCATAGTTCGTAGGTTCGTCATGGTCTAGTAACATGACTTCCAGAACATGATTACCGTACCACTCTAGTGCGGAACGTACTCTGGTTGACCTACGAGGTTCGGTAGTAACTTGATCTGAAGTTTCATGATGATCATCATTAACTTCCTCACTAATTGGTGTAGGCATAACTGGAACCGATTTCTGTGATGAACTACTTTCCAATTCGGGAGAAGGTACAATTACCTCATTAAGTTCTACTTTCCTCCCACTCACTTCTTTCGAGAGAAACTCCTTGTCTAGAAAAGATCCACTCTTAGCAACAAAGATCTTGCCTTTGGATGTGTGATAGAAGGTGTCACTACTAGGGAAAAGCCTAGCAGCAGCACGGGTTTTAGGTGTATCAGTAGCGTGGGGACCGGCGCTACTAATAAGGCGCTACAGCTAACATGTAGCAGTAGCGCGTGCTCACCAGCGCTACTGCTACACAAGTGTAGCAGCAACACGCTTAATGGAAGCTCGCTACTGCTAATAGCTATAGCGCGCTTCTCCTATGCGTACTACTGCTACTACTGCGCTGCTGCTAACGTTCTCCACTTGCTACTGCTAATTTTAGTAGTTTTTTGTTTTTTTCGGCATATTTGTTTTGTATTTGAACAGGCTTTATAGAAGAATCTTTAGCACATACAAATGTCATCATGATACACATACAAATGCCCGCGAGACCACAAATGTAATCATAGCATATACATACAAATAGTCTCATCATAATCATCATCCAACACAAAGTGGTATCTTGTCATCATCTCGAAAATAGCGATACATGCAAGTCTCGAATACTTGCAACTACAACGTCATCCATCTAAACAAAGGTATACGCGAGAAGAGCTATCACTATGAGTGAGAGCGGAACTATGCAGTACATGAGGTGGCGGTTACGAGTCCTCTCTCGCGCTAGCGTGAATCTCAAGTAACTAGCTTCTCCTTCTTGTCTTCTTTTGAAGCCTTTATGGCTGGCGCCCGAGAACCCATTCACTTGCGCCTGACACTCATGCCACTCGTTGTACACCCCCGGAACCTTCCCTTTGTACACGACATAGCACTTCCATCTTGCCATCAAGAAACTAGGTACCTGTTAGAGATGCATGTTCATGAAGAGGATGTACAATCATATATATGCAACAAAATATACTAGAGCAACACCGAAAAAGAAAGGGTTAGCAACTAGATGCAACATACAATACGCAAATTAATTAACTAGAGGTACGCAGGTCATCGTACGCAAACTAACAAAGTAGCGTTACGCAAGTTCGGTAGGGACCGTGGACATCACAAAGTTTCATCGCTACAAAAAGTATACAAGTTCAACCGACACATATCATCATCATCGGCATCATAAATCACTAGAAGTTCCATCCTTCCATATCATCGAGGATGGACCCTAGCTTCTTGAACGATGTGAGGTCTAGACGTTGCATGCCTATGCGAGTTCGGACGTCAGCTCGCGATATAGGGCCGTGGTGGAACATCCCCTTCTCATCGACGACTTCTTTCATGATGATCGTTGCAATGTCGCTTTGGATGCGAAAGAAGTCATCTCTAAGTTTATAATCCGCTTCTCCATGAGATTCTAGCCACTTGTGGATATGATCATCATTTCTGCTTTTCATGCGAAGCTTTTGGTGATCCGTGTTGAACTGAATCATGAGATGGACGATGTACAATCCATCCTTCTTGCTTGGTTTTGGGACATGGATGCAGGAGAAGTTAGTTTTATGCGTGAAACCCATCTTCTTGTTCCTTTGTTTCCTGATCTGCATGTGGCCACCTCTAATGTTGAAGCCTTGGAGAGCATCATCTAGAATATTCATTATGTGGGTGTATTCTTTTTTCTCGTAGTCTCTGGAAGGGTCAAAATACACGGCGTGGGAGACTTGCGGGTAAAGAACGATAAGGACGGCGCGCCCATTGCTGCGGGGAAAAGACAGCTCAAATTATTCCCCATATGAGAGAGAAGGAATGATTGAAATGTGCGAAAGGGTTGTATAGAACTGACTTGCTTTGGATGATAAGGCACGAGGACAATTTCCCAGTCCTTATTCTGTACCATGAAGTTTTGGAGGTACTCCCTAGCAGTTTGACGCTCAAAGTCACCGAGACTCAAGAAAGACTCGTGCATGTAGTACGGATCCGCCACACAGATTTGCGAGACTTCTTCACTCTTCATGACGGAGCTCATATGTAGCGCAAAAAGGCGGATGATTGTAAAATCGAGCCGCCTTGTCAGAAACATCTCAAAGATATGGTCAAACCGATGGAAGGCATTTCCTTGCGTGCGGACGTGGACCAAGATGTCAGCCTCTCCATGTATAGTCCACTTCAGATGCATGTTGGTCGTTGACCACGTTGACCAGGCCGCGCCGAGAGCACTAGGGCGGTGGACGACGGCGAGGTCTAGGAAGGGAAGGACACGGAGGCAGGGAAGACTCAGCAGTTGTTTCCCACGCGGAGGGGAGTACGACTGTACGAGGGTTTACTGGTTTGTCTACCGTCGCTAGAGAATAACAACAAGTGTGGGTGAGTATAGGGATGGCTAGGCCAGCGATGGGAGTACGGTGGGGCGGTGAGGCCTGCGCGGCAGCATAGCCGGCCACGGGGAGGAGGGAGCAGGCAGTCCCGCCGGCACTTGTTTGAGCGGCTAGAGCAGGAAGAGCAGAGATTGAAGAAGCAGGACGGCCGTTGGATGGACATCCAACCGTCACTACTTGTGTGTCAACCTTTTTTTAGGAAAGCCTCAAATATATGGAAAACAACATACATCTCATCTGCCATTATTTCTAATAATTTAAAGCCCATTTGCTAATTCTTAAGGTTTTTTTGGAGCCCATATTCTTCCCATATTGTGGCCACGGTTAAAAAATTATACGAAATTTTGCATATTTCGGTGCGGTCTGAACTGTTTTTAATCCCGAAATTTCGAGACACGTTCAAAATGATTTAAAAAATAAATGTATATCAATATAACATCCAACAAATTGTCCATGCATAAAAATTAATACAATTTAAAATCTCGAAATGAAAAAAAAGAAATTTGAAACTAACCGCCGATTTGATGTGTTCTAAAAATGTACAGCCCATTTCTCATTACTGATAGGCCATTTTCTCGTCCAGCCGACTGAATCTCTCCTCGTCTTGAAAGATTTGCAGCCCAACAGGCCTGACAAAGCGACTCACTTGGCAAATCACAAAAAACTGGGCTAGCCATTTTCAGAAAGAAAAAAAACTACTGGGCTGGTCTATGGTAAACATAAAAGAGAAGGCTGTCTAGACAGGCCAGAGTGCCCCGCACAACCCACTTGACACCCTGCTTCCGTCTCAAAAAAAAATTAGATAAATGCCACTCCAATTATGGTGATTCATAAAAATGCCACTGCAATTTCCAAACTTTGAAAAATTCCACTGCAATTTTTGCAAACTTTGGAAAATGCCACTGCAATTTGCAAACTTTGAAAAACGCCACTCCAGACTTCAAAAAATGCCACTGGAAATGGCATGAAATGGCATTTTTCAAAGTTTGGAAATTGCAGTGGCATTTCTCAAAAACACCAGATTTGTAGTGGCATTTATCAAATTAACCCAAAACAAAAATAACTGGGCGAGCTGCTGGGTCCCTGGTGTCAGCCGCTCGTTGTGCAATTCTCATATTTATTGACTACGTTGACAATGGCATGGGACCCAGATGTGAAAAATCCATTAGGAGGAGCCATTTTTTATTGGCTTGAAATAAGGAGGCACTTGCTTGCGTACTGCCATGACCTTGGCGGGTCCTTGCTATCATCCTCTCCACGTACAATCATCTCCTGATTGTGTACACGTCAACTTGGTAGGCGCACAAGTCAGCCTCTAAACCCGTGGAGGACAAATACAACCCATTTAAAAAATAACAGCCCATTCCATATGTTCAAATGGAAAGTTCAACATTCAGAGCAAAGTAACAGGTCTGATCCACATATAGAGTACTGAACTTCCATGTTGACAACCATCATAGCCAAGTTAACTATCTACTCCCACTAATACTCTAGTACCGTACAAGTACTAACTTACTCTTAGCTAACTAGACGATGCCGACCGCCATCTGCGGTACACGCCGCCTCACCTTCGACTTGCTAGAGGTGCGATAGGGCGCGTTGCTCACGCGCGTTGGCCCTTTCCATGCCGGCGTGGTCCACCGAAGCTTCGGCTTCTAAGCGGGAAACCCACTTGACGAGCTGGTAGTAAAAATCAGCGTCGCGAACGCGTGCGTGCTCGACGGCTCCAGGGCTATTTGCTGGGCGCTGGCCTCCACGTAGTCGGCCCAGTTGCGGGCGCTCTGCTCGCGACTCAAAGCGTCAGTGCGCTGCTGCTCCATGTCCCGCTGGCGGCGCAAATCGGCGATACGCTACTCCTCCGCCAAGCGGTCGCGCTCCAACAACTCCTGCTCCTCTGCCAGGCGGTCCCGCTCCAATAAGTCCTCGATCTCCGCATTGCCATCTAAAGACCGATAGAATGCCTCCTCCCTCCGTATGCCTTCTGGTGAAAAACCGAACACTAGTTCCGGCGGTGACCACCTCCGGCGTCGCTTATCGCGGACGGGCGGGTGCATGGCGGATGTAGTGAGAGCGAGGATAAGTGGCGAGCAACGTCGGGCTGGTGGGGGCTTATGAGGATAGGGAGAGTTGGGTCACGGTGCCACCATAGAAGGCCGGGAAACAATACTTATAGGCGGAAGGTAGCACGACGGTCATCGGAATTCAATGCATAATTAAGCAGGCATGGCTTAGCGCGCCAGCTTGCCGTGGAAACTAGAGAAACTGAAATTCTGACTGTGTCATCCCGTCCCGTCCGTGCTGGGTCGCACGCCGGCATGACGGTCAAACGAGTGCACTCAAATCATCTCCCTCCTTGTCAATAATGATTCCACGGATTTAAAAGGCCCATAACAATTAAAGCACATATTTTTTCGCATCAGTTAGCTGCCTTAATTATGGCCTGCAGCATGTAGGCACCCAAAATCGCTCGTAGCCAGTACGCGGAGCAGCATGCAATGAGTTGCAACTGAGGGCATTAGTTGATGAACTTTCGCTGGGAGATAAGGCATTTGCGAACGTTTTCGCTGGCAGTTTCTTCAGATTCGCATGGCATTTTGTTCAGAGCAGCTTCTTAGTTTCTTCAGAGGTAGGCATTTTTATTCAAAAAACGGCCACTTCGGATCTTGCGTCTCAACTAAAACTGCCAGGAGCGCATTAGTAGGCTAGCTAGTGATCCATCAGTAACTTGTAAACACTGAGCGAACAGATATAAGGAACTATTAATGCATCTGATAACCCACAAGTATAGGGGATCAATTGTAGCCTCTTTCGATAAGTAAGAGTGTCGAACCCAACGAGGGGCTAAAGGTAGAACAAATATTCCCTCAAGTTCTATCGACCACCGATACAACTCTACGCACGCTTGACGTTCGCTTTACCTAGAACAAGTATGAAACTAGAAGTACTTTGTAGGTGTTTTTGGATAGGTTTGCAAGATAATAAAGAGCATGTAAATAAAAGCTAGGGGCTGTTTAGATAAAGAAGCAATAAAGTTAGTATAGCGAGTGTGGAAAAGTGGTGGTAGGAGTTGTGAAATTTTCCCTAAGCAATTGACTACTTTACTAGACCGATAGCAAGTTTTATGTGGGAGAGGCCACTGCTAGCATGTCATCCCTGACTTGGAATTCTATGCACTTATGATTGGAACTATTAGCAAGCATCCGCAACTACTAACATTCATTAAGGTAAAACCCAACCATAGCATTAAGATATATTGGTCCCCCTTCAATCCCGTATGCATCAATTTCTATGCTAGGTTGAAGTTTCTGTCACTCTTGCCCTCCAATACATAGTCCTATCAACATACAACTAACCCTATGGTGTGATCCACACGCGCACTCATATGATGGGCACCAAAGGAAAGCAACATAACCACAAGCAAATTAAACCAATCATAGCAATTCATCAACCACCGATAGGATAATGAAAATCTACTCAGACATCATAGGATGGCAACACATCATTGGATAATAATATGAAGTATAAAGCACCATGTTCAAGTAGAGGGTACAACGGGTTGCGGGATAGTGGACCATTGTAGATAGAGGGGGGAAGGTGATGGATATGTTGGTGAAGATGGCGGAGGTGTTGGTGGAGATTGCGGTGATGATGATGGCCCCCGGCGGCGTTCCGGCGCCACCGGAAGCGAGGGGGAGAGAGCCCCCCTCCTCCTTCTTCTTCCTTGACCTTCTCCCTTGGTGGGAGAAGGGTTTCCCCTCTGGTCCATGGCCTCCATGGAGGCGGAGGGGCAAGAGCCCCTCCAAGATTGGATCTGTCTCTCTGTCTCTCTTTGTTTCTGCGTTCTTAGATTCTGCCCTTTCACCATTTCTTATATTCCCGGAGATCTGTAACTCCGATTAGGCTGAAATTTTAACACGATCTCTATCCGGATATTAGTTTTCTTGCGGTGAAAGAAGGGCACCAACCTCCTTACAGGGTGGCCACAAGGGTAAGGGGCGCGCCTGCCCCCTGGGGCACACCCCCTGCCTCATGGGCCCCTCGAGCATCGTCTCGTGTTGATTTCACTTCCAAAAATTCACATATATTCCAAAAAAATCTCCGTCAGTTTTTATCCCGTTTGGACACCGTTTGATATGGATTTTCTGCGAAACAAAAAACATGCAACAAACAGGAACTGGCACTGGGCACTGGATCAATATGTTAGTCCCAAAAATAGTATAAAAAGTTGCCAAAAGTATATGAAAGTTGTATAATATTGGCATGGAACAATCAAAAATTATAGATACGACGGAGACGTATCAACATCTCAATGATTCACGGATCATACAAATATGCAGCTCCAAAAGCAAAGATCAGCCACAACTAAAACCAACTAGTACGATTCCCATACATAAGATCAACATGTTAATGCATCTCAATGATTCACAGATCATATACAAATATGTAGCTCCAAAAGCAAAGATCTAGAAAAAACATATGTTCTTCCTACGAACATGGATGCTTCTCTTGGCCAACATTCAATACAGACTGAACGACAAATTTGTTTGTGAAGTCTACAATTCCTCTTGCAAACGTAAGTGGTTTCACCAACAGCTAGAACCATGAGAATGAACCACACATGATGGAGGAACATCCACTGCAATATGATTTGGTCTTCTCTCGATCACACGACGAGACTATTTTCGGAATACAAACTTTAACTTAGGCAAAATGATGCCCATTGTATAATCACACCAAAGCAATGAAGCACCTAGTGTTGGCCAATAAATAGTACAATACTACTTTTCTGTAGTCCATGAAGTGACTATCCAATCTTTCTGTGTCTATTTTCAAATGGCACTGCATGCAGTGACTATACTATTCTCTTGTGCAGTTCAACCAAAATTGCGGTCACTTTGTGTGTTTGCCAAATAGCAACGGGTAGACATCTCTGTCTGCACAAATATCAAGCAGCTAGTAAACATATACCCCACCTTGTATTTTCGGTTTAAACATGTCTCTTCCGCTTAGTATCTGTCATGTTTTGCACTGGACAATTTGATACAGTCATGTTTTGCCCTGGACAATTTCATACTGAATTGATTTGCTTGTTCAGAGCAGAAATATAGCGCCTATTCTTCATCAGACCAAGGATATCCATGTTCACAGTGATGGAAGAGGTGAAATCTATACAACCAAAATTGAGCATCCAAACATTGAATCCTGTCCTGCACCTCCAATGTAGGTCCACCCTGCTAATAAATTCACATGCAAACCACTAGTATTACTATCTAATGAAAGTACAAAAAGAGTAGCAAGATAGTAGCAAACCATGTACCTTCTTAATGAATGTCTCATAGTGCCACCAATTGGATATAAAGGTTTGGAAGAAAACATGCTCCTAATGTTGAACCAGTTGGACTTTTTGTGCAGTTCCACTAAAATCGAGCATACATGTTGCATAGATATTGAAAGTGTGATTACTATAAAAGTGGCACTAGTTGAAGAATAGACTCACAAATATAAGCATTCCAATTTCTTAATGGGAAAAGGTAGCAAGACTGTTTCTAACCACCTGTTTGAAGGAATAAATAACGCAACAACGGCTGATGTCAGAAAGGCATATATAGTTCTTTCTGAAAGAATGATCGATTCCTGACCTTTCCTCTTCTTTTAAGCATATTTTGTGCAGTTCAACTAAAATAAAATGCCATCACCGCCTTGACAATTCAGTGACACTGTACAAAAGGAAATGACTTAACATTACATGATGATATCAGGTATGTAGTCGATAGGCATTAGAGACAAACTTACAGACCTCCTCTGATAACATAATGAACATTAATTTTAACAAAGGAGTGACTAGATTTACCGGGATAATTTGAGTGAACTATACACCCTCTGTTCCTTAATATAAGACGTTTTTGCAATTCAATTTAAGGTACCGAAACGTCTAGTATTTAGAAAAACAGGTAGTAGTTTTCTTGAGCACATATCTGGGAAAGCTTGCCACACTTTATTTATGTCCATACGCTAATGCAACACCATTCGAAATTTCGAATACTACAAATATACACTAATCCAGTGGCTATTGCAATAGTAGAGTAGTTATTTTATTATAGGGTACAGTACAATGGTTTTACTGAACAGATTTCAATAAACTCTGGCACACGAAGATTTCTATAAGAATTAACAATACAAAATGTAAAGGTAACACGTTTTAGCATTGGTATACTAGCTGTGCACGAGCATTAAACCAAATACAAAAGTCTAAAGGTAACTAGCATTATTAACTAATGACAGTATAAAAAATTTGCAAACCATGTACCTCCAAGGTAAATATCATTTCGAACTCGGGGGGACCTTAAAAATTGCTATCCCAATCTTGATAATCGATCAAACATAAAAACTTGATCGAACAAATCAAGAGAACAACCGGAGGAGGAGGTGCCCACTCTTGACCTTTCCTCTTGTCTTCATAATTTTTTGTGCAGTTTAACCAAAAGAAAATGACATCAGTGCCTTGGCATTTTGGTGACACTATACAAAAAAATTAACTTGTCTCATGAAAGTGAGGTATGTAATCTATAAGCATTAACAGTGCAAAAATCTAAAGGTAGTAACAAGTTTCATTGTTGGTATACTGGTTGTGCAACAGCATTAGAATGCCTTAGCTGAAAAATGTTTAATACATCCATAATCAACAGCTAACCCTGAAATAATCCAGTGACATGAAATGACATTGCTTAAATTTATCGGTGGCATTAGACTGAGTGTGGCATTAGTTAAATGTGGCATCACTTTAGTAGTAGCATTGCTTGACTTGACTGCTGGTGAGGGAGTCCTGGATTAGGGGGGTCTCCGGACAGCCAGACTATATCCTTTGGCCGAACTGTTGGACTATGAAGATACAAGATTGAAGACTTCATCCCGTGTCCGGATGGGACTCTACTTTGCGTGGAAGGCAAGCTAGGTGTCAGTGTCAAAACCGGCGGATCTCGGGTAGGGGGTCCCGAACTGTGCGTCTAGGCCGGATGGTAACAGGAGGCAAGGGACACGAAGTTTTACCCAGGTTCGGGCCCTCTTGATGGAGGTAAAACCCTACGTCCTGCTTGATTAATATTGATGATATGGGTAGTACAAGAGTAGATCTACCATGAGATCGGAGAGGCTAAACCCTAGAAGCTAGCCTATGGTATGATTGTTGTTCTGTATGTTGTCCTACGGACTAAAACCCTCCGGTTTATATAGACACCGGAGAGGGTTAGGGTTACACAAAGTCGGTTACAATGGTAGGAGATCTACATATCCGTATCGCCAAGCTTGCCTTCCACGCCAAGGAAAGTCCCTTCCGGACATGGGACGAAGTCTTCAATCTTGTATCTTCATAGTCCAGGAGTCCGGCCGAAGGTATAGTCCGGCCATCCGAACACCCCCTAATCCAGGACTCCCTCAGTAGCCCCCGAACCAGGCTTCAATGACGATGAGTCCGACGCGCAGATTATCTTCGGCATTGCAAGGCGGGTTCTCCTCCAAATTCCGTGTACCTGTTGAATAAAGTCCGATTTCTTGTAAATGTTGCGCTCCTTGGCTTCTACGCCCAATAATGGTCGTCATCCACGTGTCAAACGAATATGAAAAGTCTGAGTGTTTTTACATCCACACCCCTAGCCGCGTAAATGAGCCGCCCATTTAAGGGGACGAGGATTTAGATCCAAACCACACCTTCTCCCCTTCGCGAGTGTTCACCAGAGCGCATCCGACAAAGGTCCATACCACCATGGCCAGCCATCGCAACTCCTCCTTTCGCCCTTCCAGCCCTCAGCCTGGATATTGGGAGAGATGCTCCATCCCGCATAGCGAGCTAGTGACGCTCCAGACCAAGGGATTTCTCCCCCCGGCCTATATGGTCCCGGTTCGAGCCGGTCTTGCCATCTATAATGGCGGAGAGCAAGCGGAGAGTGCCCCTAATCCCTCAAAAGGAGAGCGGGTGTGCCTCGTCCCTTATTTAATAAGAGGGCTCGGATTTCCAATCCATCCATTTCTCCGGGGGCTCCTGGAGTTATATGGCCTCCAGCTACACAATCTCACGCCTGCCTCCGTATTGCATATCGCGGGCTTCGTAGCCCTCTGCGAGCTGTTTTTGGGTGTTGAGGCTCATTTCGGGCTGTGGAAAGAGCTATTCTGCCTTGTGCCCCGTTCTCAGAAGGGGTCGATATATCAAGTGGGCAGAGCCGAAGTGTGGCGCATCGCCGGGACCGGATATCTATCCGGAACCCCAAAGAAGGCGTCCGAGGACTGGCCTTCGGAATGGTTTTACATAGAGGACGTCCCGCTGCCGGATCCTGTCCGGATCGGCCTCCCTGAGTTCGACAGTGCTCCACTAAAGAAGCGCCTAAGTTGGCATCCACAGAGCCCTCAGAGGGAAAGTGACAAGGACGTCCGTTACCTGATGGGCCGGATAAGATTGTTAGCTCATTCCGGACTGACCATGATCAGGGTCATGGCCGCATGCATCATGCGAGGGGGTGCAACCGCTACAGTACAGAGGCCACCCCATGTGGGATTTCAACGGGGAGGACGACGCCACCCGCTACGGCCGTAAGGGACCGGATTCGGCTGCGGCCCTAACAAAGACCTTGTCCGCTTTGTACAAGGGAGAAGAGGAGGAATTTCTCCGCGTCAACCCCCAGGGTGGATTCTCTATGTACAATCCCCCAAGCTGGGTAAGTGGTTTACTTGCCCATCCGTTTTATATTCCCATTGTTAAATATTCAGTCTAGCGACTTTAACGCAGGAACTGCGCCAGGCTGTTAAAGAAATAAACAGCCCTCCACAACCCGAGGACCCAGGACGGTCCCTCGACCCGGCCTCTCAAGAGGATCCGGACTTATCTGTGGAGCTGATTGATGGAGTGTTCCATCAATTGAGCAAGGACAACGCCTTGGTGGCCATTACGGCCGATTACCCAGGGCTAATCCCAGCCTCCCAGGTAACTGAGATCGAAGTCCCAGTACCCCGAATAGGGGTCCGCCCTCTCGTGTTTTCAGTTTCCTGATTACAACCGAGCTTTGCAGGGGAGGTTTTTGAGACGGGAGGCCGAACCTGCAGCGACAAGCCAACGAGGGGCCGCAGGGCCCCGTGGGCAGAAAAGAGGTGCAGTCCGGACCGAGGTGTCAGCGCAAAGGTATGGCGCCCCCCTTATCCCAGGTGTTATACCTTCAAGGCATATTAACACTCGTGCTCTCTTCAGGACAAAGAGACCTCGCCGGACTATATCCGGGGAGGCTGCCAATCGCGCCTCCACCAGCCAGGCTCCAAAGCCTGGTCCGGAGGCGGAGGCGAACACAAGGCGCGCACCGGACGCTCCTCCGACGGAGGATGTGGACAGGTTGTCTGCCACCAACTCTGAGGTGGAGAGTGCCATGAACCACAGGCGTCGCCGGAAAATTCTTCGCGACGCTTATTTCTCCCGAGAGGCATTAGATGCCTTCAATTAGGGAGATGCGTACCTCCGTGCCGCTCAAAATGGTCTACCCAGAGCCACGGAGCAATATGTAAAAGACATACGGGTAAGAAAATTTTGGTAATTATATATATATACCAGTAGCCCCCGAGACTTGAACCAGTTAGAATAACTGATTTAAGGATCATTTGTTATGCAGGTTCTTACAGAAAAGAATTCCCTACTGTCCTAGGAGCTGGAAGAGTGCAAAGCCCAACTTGAGGCCGCACTAGCCGCGGCAGGGGAGCCCAAGGAGACCCCCTCTGGTAATATACACTTTGAAAGATAAGTATTTTGCGAAGCACGACATGGGTGCGAATCTGACAAATGAAATTGCAGATGGCGCCGGATTGAGTCCGGAAAGGCAACAACTCCTACGCCAGCTGAAGGCTGGTGAGAAGGTGCTGACAAAGGTGAGGCGGGAGAAGAACGATCTCCAAGATGCCAACACCAAGCTGGGCGTCGACCTGAAAGATGTTCGTGCCCAGCTGTCAAACTCCGTTAAGGAGAATCAGCGGCTTCGGCGCGGCATATTTAGCAAGTGCTTGAACGAACCTTTGAAAAAAAGTTCGGCGGGGAAGTCGACTAACAGAGTAATGTCTGTAGGTGTGCTAACAGGTCGTCCTGCAGAGGAGATGCCCGGTTCTACGGGTGACCTTCTTCCCGAGCTCTCACAACTGCTCGAGCGAGTTCGGCAGGCGATGCAAGGCGTCGCCCAGGCCTTGTGGCCATCCATCTCCATGCCTGAAGGTCTTGGAGAGCTTGCGGAGAAGCTAAAGGGAGCATGGCGGCGCTTCCGATTGTGGAAGATATCGGCCTGCCGTAAAGGCGCTAGGGAGGCCTGGGCCATGGTGAAGACGCGGTACACAAAGGCTGACCCCAACAACATGGCCGAGGTCGGTCCTGTGGGGCCCGATGGGAAGGAGATCCCTGTAAGCTTAGTATACGGCCAAGTAGAATTGGCTGCAAAGTATTCCCAGCAGGACTGTAAATTAGACAGCCTGTTAGATGGTATTGAAGAGGAATACAAGCAGTGAGAATGACTATGTAATTTAATTGACATTTATAATGCCTTCTAGCCAGATTGTGGATCGTTTGTCATGGCCGACCTTTTCGCTTCAGCCTCGGGACCTGATGGTCCGAAGTGTGTCCGAATTCCCATGCGGTTATATAAGAACCGGGGAATTCATGGAGACCAGGCGTAGGGGTCATTAGTGCGTGAACAGACAAGTGCCCGACTAGTTATGTTATATTACATGGTTAGTAAGAAATATCTTCGAGGGAGAATAGTTCCGTTAGGGGTTCCTTTCCCTGGGAGGCATGCCCTAAAGTGCATGCCCATTCTGCGAAAAAGACGCGGGAAAAAGCATCTGGGGGCGCATAAATAAATAAGTGAAAAGATCATCTTTTAGGTCACCGACCGAATATTCCCTTAAGAACGCTAGCTTTCGGCTTCACCCAGTCTGAGGTACACATCCGGCTGTTCCGACGGTAACAATCGCAGAGGTGCTCCCTTTACCACCTAGCCGAATAATCGGGAACGTAGGGGTAAGCACAGGAGCCAGGCAACCCAGCTTGGCCAAAACTTAAGTCATATCGATGCATATAATGGTGAAATAAAAGGTACATGCGGAAGTGTAACACATGTGTTGGGCATGAAGCCCGTATAAATAAGCTTCTGTTAAAAGAAGCCCCTAGGTTTAATGAGTGCGAATAGCACGTCATTTGATGAGCCTTTAAAGGATATAAGAGAAAGGGGAGGAGAAGGAGAGAAATGTAAGACAGTCAGTATATAAAAAATGGATAGAGGAAGGAAACGAACACAGAGTCCGGCGCTAGGCATAGAATCTTCGGAGACAGGCTGCGTTCCATGGGTTCGGCTCGAGTCGGTTATCCGATGCATCTCGCAGGCGGTACGCTCCGCCAGTCAGGACTTGGTCAATTATGAAGGGACCTTCCCACTTGGGCTTGAGTTTGTCCTTTTTCTTGTCCGGCAGGCGTAGAACTAATTCGCCAACGTTGTAATTTTTGGCCTGTACTTCTCTGCTTTGGTATCTTCGAGCCTGCTGTTGATAGAATGCAGAACGAGCTTTTGCCATGTCACGCTCCTCCTCCAATGCGTCCAAAATATCCTGCCGATCGAGCTTGGCTTCTCTTTCTTCGTACATGCGCACTCGAGGTGAGTCTTGAATTATGTCGCAAGGCAAAACTGCCTCTGCGCCGTACACCATAAAGAATGCTGTGTATCCGGTGGTGCGATTCGGCATGGTCCGCAGCCCCCAGAGTACGGAGTCGAGCTCCTCTACCCAGTGCGTGTTAGATTCCTTGAGGGACCACACTAATCTAGGTTTGACGCCGCTCATGATAAGACCATTTGCACGTTTGACCTGGCCGTTAGTTTGTGGGTGATAGACGGAAGCATAATCGAGCTTGATGCCCATGTTTTTGCACCAGAGTTTTACCTCGTCGGCCGTAAAGTTCGTGCCATTATCAGTGATGATGCTGTGGGGGACGCCGTAACGGTGTACAACCCCGGATATAAAGTCTATCACCGGTCCGGATTCGGCCGTCTTAACAGGCTTGGCTTCTATCCATTTGGTGAACTTATCCACCATGACCAGTAAGTATTTTTGCTTGTGGGTTCCGCCTTTAAGGGGTCCAACCATGTCAAGCCCCCAGACCGCGAAGGGCCAAGTGATGGGGATAGTTTGGAGGGCGGTGGGTGGCATATGGCTTTGGTTTGCAAAGAGCTGGCAACCGACACATCGTTGGACTATGTCCTGGGCGTCTGCCCGGGCCGTCGGCCAATAATAGCCTGTACGGAAGGCCTTGCTTACAAGGGACCGAGCTGCAGCGTGATGACCGCCGAGTCCGGCATGAATTTCAGCCAGGAGGTTCCGCCCTTCCTCTTCGGAGATGCACCTTTGAAGGACTCCGGTAGTGCTTTTCTTATAAAGCTCTCCCTCGTGGACTTTGTAGGCTTTGGATCGCCGCATTATGCAGCGTGCCTCATTTTGGTCCTCGGGGAGTTCCTGCCTAGTAAGGTAGGCGAGGAATGGTTCTGTCCACAGGGCGACGACGGCCATTATTACGTGGGCTGAAGGTGTTATTTCGTTGGCAGAGCCTCCGATTGTGTCAGAATGTTCGGTGTCGGGCAGTGCAGTTGGGTCCGAGCTGTTATTGTTCGGCTCCCCTTCCCATACTACGGATGGCTTGGACAGCCATTCCAAGAAGATGTTGGGGGGGACTACATCATGTTTTGCGCCGATGCGTGCCAGGACATCTGCCGCCTGATTATTTTCCCGGGCTATATGGTGAAATTCAAGCCCTTCGAACCGAGCTGACATTTTTAGGACGGCGTTGCGGTAAGCTGCCATTTTTGGATCCTTGGCATCGAAGTCTCCATTTATTTGGGATATTGCGAGGTTCGAGTCCCCGCGCACCTCTAGGCGTTGAATGCCCATGGATACTGCCATCCGGAGACCATGTAAAAGGGCCTCATATTCGGCTGCATTGTTGGAGTCTGTGTACATAATCTGGAGTACGTATTGAACTGTGTCTCCTGTGGGGGACGTCAAAACGACACCAGCCCCTAGTCCGGCCAACATCTTGGAGCCGTCGAAATGCATGATCCAATTTGAATATGTGCCGTACTCTTTAGGGAGTTCGGCCTCCGTCCATTCTGCGATGAAGTCGGCCAAAACTTGCGACTTGATGGCTCGCCGTGGCTTATAAGTTATGTCGAATGGGAGGAGCTCAATGGCCCATTTTGCAATCCAGCCCGTTGCATTACGGTTGTTTATAATATCGTTAAGTGGTACTTCCGAGGCTACTGTTATTGAACACTCTTGAAAGTAATGTCGTAGCTTCTGGGATGCCATGAATACCGCGTACGCAATATTTTGATAATGCGGGTACCGTGATTTGCACGGAGTGAGGACAGTGGACACATAATAGACTGGCTTTTGAAGGGGGGATTTGTGTCCGTCCGTTTCTCGTTCGACGACGAGCACTGCGCTTACAACCTGTTGTGTTGCTGCAATGTATAATAGCATTGGTTCGCCAATGTTTGGTGCGGCTAGGACTGGGTTTGTTGCCAATATGGCTTTTATTTCGTCGAGTCCGTCCGTGGCTGCATCCGTCCATTCGAAGTGTTCGGTGCGCCGAAGGAGGCGGTAAAGGGGTAGGGCCTTTTCTCCCAAGTGGGAGATAAAGCGGCTTAGAGCCGCCACGCATCCGGTTAACTTTTGTATTTGTTTGAGGTCCTTTGGGATATCCAATTGTGACAGAGCTCGGATCTTGGCTGGATTTGCTTCAATTCCTCTACCGGATACAATGAAGCCCAAGGGCTTTCCGGCTGGGACGCTGAAAACGCATTTTTCCGGGTTGAGTTTGATGTCGTATGTTCGGAGGTTATCAAATGTGAGCCTCAAGTCGTCTACTAGAGATTCGACATGTCTTGTTTTGATGACCACATCATCTACATATGCTTCCACCGTTTTGCCGATCTGGTTTGCCAGACATGTCTGAATCATGCGCTGATATGTTGCGCCGGCGTTTTTGTAACACCCCGGATGTAACTTACCCAATATGTACTACAACTCTTGCCTTTTCCGGCCTTAAGTTATTTTATTTTCTTGGGTTCGGGTTTTTGTCTCCGTGTGTTGTTATCGTTGTCATGCATCTCATATCATGTCATCATGTGCATTGCATTTGCATACGTGTTCATCTCATGCATTCGAGCATTTTCCCCGTTGTCCGTTTTGCATTCCGGCGCTTCGTTCTCCTCCGGTGGTCATTTCTATCTTTCTTTCGTGTTTGGGGATTAAACATTTCCGGATTGGACCGAGACTTGCCAAGCAGCCTTGGTTTACTACCGGTAGACCACCTGTCAAGTTTCGTACCATTTGGACTTCGTTTGATGCTCCAACGGTTAACCGAGGGACCGAAAATGCCTCGTGTGTGTTGCAGCCCAACACCCCTCCAAGTTGGCCCAAAACCCACCAAAGCCGTCTCCATCATCTAGAGCGTTCGATCACGATCGCGTGGCCGCAAACCGCACCTCATTTGGACTCTCCTAGCTTCTCATAT
The DNA here is from genome assembly GCF_003073215.2 of Triticum urartu. Taxonomy (NCBI): domain Eukaryota; kingdom Viridiplantae; phylum Streptophyta; class Magnoliopsida; order Poales; family Poaceae; genus Triticum; species Triticum urartu. The sequence continues at coordinate 249,857,511 of NC_053022.1, read as the reverse complement.
GCCTATATAAAGACCCTCTCCGAAATCCGGATCCCCTTCTCCCCCGAAACCCTAGAATCAGCTCCCCTCGCCGCCGGACGTGTCCGAATCGGGCCGGACACGTCCGCCCGATCCGCCGCCACCACTCAGCTCGCGCCACGTGGCCCATCGCCGCCTCCCTCCGCCGCCGGCCCGGGAAGCCCGGATCGGGCCCCCGCGGCCCAAGCCGGTGCGCCGCCCCGCGTCTTCGTCTCCCCCGTGCCCGATCCGCCACCTCGCCGGCCAGCTTCGTCTCCGGCCGAACTCCGGCGCCGCCCGGCCGCCCCTTTCGCCGCCCGGCCGCCGCGCCGCCGCAAGGCCCCGCCGCCGACGCCGCCCCGCTCCGGCCGACCTCCTCCAACTCCGGCCTCCTCCTCCCCTCACTCCGGCGAGTTCTTCCACTGTTCCGGCGAGATCTCGGCGAACCTCGGGAGACGTGCCCCGGATCTGGATTTGGAAGTTTGGATCGGTTGACTTTCTCCCGAAACCCTAGTTCATTTGCTCCTGGTCATCGCATCGTAACTTTGCATCCGTAGCTCCGTTTTGGGCATATAGCATATCAAAATGTTCGTCTCAGAGAGTACATCATTTCATTCCATTGCATCATTTTCATTTGAGTTCATCTGGATGCCCGAAATGCTGTTAGAAGAGGGCTACTTGAGATAATTGTCAGATCTGCTGCTCCATTTAGCTATTTGTCATTTTTGCCATGATTATTGTGTGCATGATATGCTCATGAACTCTACATATGATTTGGTAAGGGTTTTGCCATCTTTCCAGAGGTGTAACCCATGTATTTTTGTGATGTGTGTGGTGACTAGCACAAGCTTGCAAAGTGAGGCACTTGTTAATGCTGATTTCAGGGACTTAGCATTTCCACAAAGTCCTTGAGCTGTTTATCTCATATGGCCTTATGTTCATGTTGTTTCCTAGTGATCCGTGACTCTTTTGAGGATGATCAGTAATGATGTTTTGTTAATCTTGTAGTGCTCTATCCATCCATGTCTTTGTTTGCAATTATGGAGCACCCTAGCTTGATTGTCATGACTTGCTCTGTAGTGAGTGCATCGAGCTCGTAAACATGCCTACTTGATATCTGTTTTCAGCATGCTTCAGTTTTCTCCAAGTCTGAGAGCTGATTATGTTTTTGCCATGTTCACATGCTTGCAATTGTATTTTCTGATCCCTTTTGGCTCAAGGTCACTATGGGACTTCTGTTAAGATCTTTGAGTAGCTCCATGCCATGCTTTACTGTGCCATGTTAAGGTCCTATAGCATATAGTTTTCATGCTCCGAAGAGTGCTATCTGATCTGAAATTCCAGACAAGTGTTAATTTCACTAAGTCTGAGATCTGTTTGCCAAATGCATTTTTGCCATGCTTGTTTGAACCTGTTAATGGATGATTTGGCCGTAGCTCAGTGCTAGACTTTTGTTAAGCATCTTGAATGCATTCCAGCCATGTATTTTTATGTCATGTTTGGGTGCTGTAGCATGTTCATCTTATTGCATTTAGATGGCTACTTGTTGTAAATCGCAGAACGTGACCATATTTGATTTGCTTGCCATTTCCAAACCGTAACTCCGATTCTGGTGATCTTTATATCGTTTTCAAGCGATTTCATCTCTTCTTTCTAGTGGCACACTTGGATTTCCATGTTGGGGCCAGGTTCATGCATCCCTTGTCAAATCTTGCATATGCATCCCCCATCGCATCCCACATAGCATACCATCATTGCATCATATTGTTTGATCCTTGCACGTGGTTGATTGTGTTCCGTTTGCTTGTTTGTCTTGTTTGGGTAGAGCCGGGAGACGAGTTCGCTAACGAGGAGCCCGTTGAGTTTGCTTTCGAGGATCCAGTCAACTCTGACAACTTTGCAAGCAAGATGATCATACCCTCGAAATCACTACTATCTTTGCTATGCTAGATTGCTCGCTCTTTTGCTATGCCAATGCTACGATGCCTACCACTTGCTTTCAAGCCTCCCAAATTGCCATGTCAAACCTCTAACCCACCATGTCCTAGCAAACCGTTGATTGGCTATGTTACCGCTTTGCTCAGCCCCTCTTATAGCGTTGCTAGTTGCAGGTGAAGATTGGAGACCGTTCCTTGTTGGAACATTATTTACTTGTTGGGATATCATTATATTGCCATGTTATCTTAATGCATCTATATATTTGGTAAAGGGTGGAAGGCTCGGCCTCTCGCCTAGTGTTTTGTTCCACTCTTGCCGCCCTAGTTTCCGTCATATCGGTGTTATGTTCCCGGATTTTTGCGTTCCTTACGCGGTTGGGTTATAATGGGAACCCCTTGATAGTTTTCCTTGATTAAAGCTTTTCTAGCAATGCCCAACCTTGGTTTTACCATTTTCCACCTAGCCTCTTTTTCCCTTGGGTTTCCGGAGCCCGAGGGTCATCTTATTTTAGCCCCCCCTGGGCCAGTGCTCCTTTGAGTGTTGGTCCAAACTAGAGTCCTGTGCAGCGCCCCCTCGGGGAAACTCGAGGTTTGGTTTTAGTTGTATGGAGAGCTCATCTGAGTGTGCCCTGAGAACGAGATATGTGCAGCTCCTATCGGGATTTGTCGGCACATTCGGGCGGTGTTGCTGGATTAGTTTTAACCTGTCGAAGTGTCTTGAAGAACCGAGGTACCGAGTCTGATCGGAATGTCTCAGGAGGAGGTCTATTCCTTCGTTGACCGTGAGAGCTTGTCATGGGCTAAGTTGGGACTCCCCTGCAGGGATTTGAACTTTTGAAAGACGTGCCCGCGGTTATGGGCAGATGGGAATTTGTTAATGTCCGGTTGTAGATAACTTGAACCTTAACTTAATTAAAATGAATCAACAATGTGAGTGACCGTGATGGCCTCTTCTCGGCGGAGTCCGGGAAGTGGACACGGCGTTGGAGTAATGCTTGCCGCATGTTTGCCCTCTTTAGTTATGCGTTCGCGCTTTGCCTTCTCTTCTTGCTCTCTTTTGCGAACAGGATAGCCACTATATATGCTAGTCGCTTACTGCAGCTCCACCATATTTACCTTACCTTACCTATAAGCTTAAATAGTCTTGATCGCGAGGGTGCGAGATTGCTGAGTCCCTATGGCTCACAGATTACTATTACACCAGATGCAGGGCCTGATGATTCCGCTCCAGGTGACGCGCTCGAGCTCAAGTGGGAGTTTGACGAGGACTCTCAATGATACTACGTGTCTTTCCCTGATGATCAGTAGTGGTGCCCAGTTGGGGTGATCGGGACTGTGTCGCTTGTTGGGTTATCTTTTATTTTGGTGCCATAGTCGGGCCATGAGTGTTTGAATGATGTAATGTTATTTATGTACCTTGATTGACGTGGCGAGTGTAAGCCAACTATGTTATCTCCCCTTTTATTATCTGTATATTACATGGGATGTTGTGAAGATTGCCTAATTTGCGACATATGCCTTCAATGCGATTATGCCTCTAAGTCGTGCCTCGACACGTGGGAGATATAGTCGCATCGAGGGTGTTACAGTTTTTGAGCCCAAAGGGCATTGTGTTGAAGCAGAATGGGCCGTATGGTGTGATAAATGCCGCTGCGGCTTGGTCTGATTCTGCCATCTTGATTTGATGGTAGCCAGAATATGCGTCGAGGAAACACAATGAATCGTGTCCTGTGGTAGCGTCGATAATTTGATCAATGCGGGGGAGGGGGAAGGGATCCTTTGGGCAAGCCTTGTTAAGGTCTTTAAAATCAACGCATAGGCGCTAGGATTTGTCCTTCTTTGGTACCATCACCAGGTTTGCTAGCCAGTCCGGATGTTTTATATCTCTAATGAATCCGGCCTCCAATAGCTTTGCTAGCTCCTCTCCCATGGCCTGTCTCTTAGGTTTGGAAAAACGCCGAAGAGCTTGTTTGACAGGTTTGAATCCTTTTAGGATATTTAAGCTGTGCTCGGCCAGCCTGCGTAGGATTCCTGGCATGTCTGAAGGGTGCCAGGCGAAAATGTCCCAGTTCTCTCATAGGAACTCTCGCAGTGCGGCGTCTACATCAGGGTTTAACTGTGCCCCGATGGAAGCTGTTTTATTGGGGTCCGTTGGATGGACCTGGAATTTGACTATTTCGTCCGCCGATTTAAAGGAGGTGGACTTGGATCTTTTGTCGAGTACCACATCGTCCCTATTCACCGTGGAGCGCAGCACCGTCAGTTCCTCAGCCGCTAGGGCTTCAGATAGTGCCTCGAGGCCCAGTGCGGCTGTCTTGTTTTCGGCGCGGCATGCTATGTCCGGATCACTAGCGAGAGTGATGATCCCGTTAGGCCTGGGCATCTTGAGCTTCATGTACCCGTAATGGGGTATTGCTTGGAAGATTGTAAATGCTTCCCGCCCTAGCAGAGCGTGATAACTGCTGCTGAACGGAGCCACATGGAACGTGACCTCTTCGGACCTATAATTATCCGGCGTGCCGAACACCACATCTAGTGTGATTTTTCCTGTACAACGCGCTTCTCGACTGGGGATTATTCCTCTAAAGGTTGTGCTGCTTCGCTCAATGCGGTTCTAGTCTATTTCCATTTTTTGAAGGGTTTCCTCATAAATGAGGTTCAATCCACTATCGCCGTCCATGATTACCTTGGTAAGACTAAAGCCGTCCACTATTGGACTGAGGACCAATGCGGCTGGTGCTCGGGCTGTTTGGAATTTAGGTTCATCACTAGCGTTAAAGGTAATAGCCGTGTCACTCCATGGGTTTATTGTTGCTACTTGGTAGACTTCGACAACGCTGCGGAGTGTCCTTTTTCGCATATTATTTGATGCGAAAGTCTCGAAGACTGTTAATACCGTATTGGTGTCTCTGGGGTGGCTTTCTGTGGCCTCCGGAATTAGGAGATCTTCGCCAATTTTGGCCACCCGCCGGAGTATCCAACATGCTCTAAGGCTGTGAGTTGGTGTGGCGTCCTCTGTACTATGAATTTTACAGGGTCCATTAAGCCATCCTTCCAATACGGTTCCATGCCCTGTAGAGGGTTTTTGCTTTTTGGTGTTTGACCCGGGTGTCTAGCGATGATGCACCCTTTTATTTCGGACTGGGTTTGTATTTAGGTCCGGATCGCCCCAAAATTTTATTTCGGTTTTCCAGGTGCTTTCCATCACACAGTACTTTCGTACAATGGATGCTAAGTCAGTGAAGCATGTAATATCACAGCGACTTATGGAGTTGAGGATTCCCTTGTCCGTGCAATTATTGCAGTAGATTGAGATTGCATCTTCCTCGCGGCAGTCCCTTATCCTGTTCCTAACCAGGAAGAATCTGGCCCAGTAATGATGTACTATTTCATCGGGCTCTTGCCTGATTTGGGATAGATCGCTTATGTTCGGGTGGGTGGGTGGAATTAAATCCGAAGCCTCACCCAATCTGAGGCTCAGAGGCCGAGGAATTTCCGAACTCGAAAATTTGGATTCTTGGATGTTGTCCAATGAATCCAGCCCGTCGCCTGACTCTAAGTTTAGGTTTTGACTGATATCCTCCCCTCCACGGGTATCCGGCTTGGAGGGATCGGGAATCAGGACGTAGCTAATCCTTAAGATAGATGAAGGGTCGCCGCACTGTCCCTCTACCACGGCAACGTGATGGGTGACTTGGGGAGAGTTAATCTCTCTCAGATCGGGTTTTGGCCCAATCTGGTCGTATTCCGTAGCGACTCCCAGGGCGGCGATGCAATCCAAGAGATTTTTTATGGAGGAGAGCTCCATTGGATCTAACTGCTCGGCGAGTTCCGAGCTGACATGAAGATTGTTTTCGATGGCTCGAGAGGTCATCGTCGGCGTAGAAGGCGAACAGGCGGTCATAAGAAGACCACCTAGCCGGAGGGTTTGGCCGACAGCCAAAGCTCCCATAGCAACGGTGCCATCTTTAAAGACGGGACGAGGCATCCTTCCTGATGGCAACGACACAGAGGAACTCTCAATGAAAGCACCAATGTCGGTGTCAAAACCGGCGGATCTCGGGTAGGGGGTCCCGAACTGTGTGTCTAGGCCGGATGGTAACAGGAGGCAAGGGACACGAAGTTTTACCCAAGTTCGGGCCCTCTTGATGGAGGTAAAACCCTACGTCCTGCTTGATTAATATTGATGATATGGGTAGTACAAGAGTAGATCTACCACGAGATTGGAGAGGCTAAACCCTAGAAGCTAGCCTATGGTATGATTGTTGTTCTATATGTTGTCCTACGGACTAAAACCCTCCAGTTTATATAGACACCGGAGAGGGTTAGGGTTACACAAAGTCGGTTACAATGGTAGGAGATCTACATATCCGTATCGCCAAGCTTGCCTTCCACGCCAAGGAAAGTCCCTTCCGGACACGGGACGAAGTCTTCAATCTTGTATCTACATAGTCCAGGAGTCCGGCCGAAGGTATAGTCCGGCCATCCAGACACCCCCTAATCTAGGACTCCCTCACTAGGCAATACGGATATGTATATCTCCTCCTTTGTAACTGACCTGGTGTAACCCTAGCCCCCTCCAGTGTCTATATAAACCGGAGGGTTTTAGTCCGTAGGACAACATACAATCATACCATAGGCTAGCTTCTAGGGTTTAGCCTCTCTGATCTCGTGGTAGATCAACTCTTGTAATACTCATATCATCAAGAATAATCAACGAGGACGTAGGGTTTTACCTCCATCAAGAGGGCCCGAACCTGGGTAAACATCGTGTCCCCTGCCTCCTGTTACCATCCGCCTTAGACGCACAGTTTGGGACCCCCTACCCGAGATCCGCCGGTTTTGACACCGAGATTGGTGCTTTCATTGAGAGTTCCAGTGTGTCGTCACCATAAGGCTTGATGGCTCCTTTGATCATTGCTAGCGATGCGGTCCAGGGTGAGGCTTTCCTCCCCGGACAGATCTTCATATTCGGCGGCTTTGCACTGCGGGCCAATTCGCTTGGCCATCTGGAGCAGATTGAGAGCTACACCCCTGGCCATCAGGTCAATTTGGAAACTTGAACTAGACGGCCGATATCCGCGGAGACTTGATCTTCGACGGATTCGAGCCCATGCCGGACGCGTCGCGCAATCACGACGAGCAAGACGTAACTCTACCGTTGGACAGTGTTCGGGAGATTGCATCTGCAGCTACTCCGGCCTTTAATCCGGAGCAAGTCGCGCCATCCGATAGCGGAGGGATGGACCCCGCCATGGAGGACACACTCTCAGTGGTGATAGAGCCGGATACTGACTTCACCCCGTACGAGAGCCGTGTCGCCGAACCACTGGATTTATCCCCGGCCACGGACTCCGAGCCGCCTACATCTGTGCCTGTCGAAACCGACGGGGCACCGATCATGGAGTTCACCTCCGCGGATATCTTTCAGCACTCACCTTTCAGAGATGTGCTAAATTCATTAAGGTCTCTCTCCCTGTCAGGAGAACCCTGGCCGAACTATGTCCGGCTAGAATGGGATGCGAACAACGAAGAAATTTGCTGCCCACCCACCACCCACTTAGTATCCACTGTCGACGACTTAACCGACATGCTCGACTTCGACTCCGAAGACATCAACGGTATGGACGACGATGAAGGAGACGAACAAGAACCACCGCCCACAGGGCGCTGGACCGCTACTTCATCACATGACGTATACATGGTGTACACCCCCAAAGAAGCCAACGGCGATGAGACATCGGAGGATGACATCTCCAAGAAGTAACCCAAGCGCCGACGTCAGCGGCGCTGCTCTAAGTCCCGCCATAGCAAGAACAGCAATAATAATAGTCCACACGACTCTGGAAGAAACGACAACTGCACCACCCCGGTGGCAAAACACGATGACGCCAAAGATAAGCCTCACAAATCCCCGTCTAGGGAAGAAAACAGTCCGGACGAAGATGCACCCTTCATCCCGGAAACACACTTGGAGCAAGAGAACCTCCGCAGAAGGCTTATTGCCACAGCGAGAAGCCTGAAGAAACAGAAGCAAAGGCTCAAGGTCGCACAAAATACGCTCAACAGCAAGTGGAACAAAGTAACAAAGTATGGTGGAAGTTACCATCCAAATAGCTATCCAAAGCGCAAGCTATTACCGGAATTCGACGATGAGGCCTTAGAGCCTATACAGCCGAAAAGCGATACGACCAACCGGCCGGATCCACCACCCTGTGAACGCGATAGAGCGGCTAACAAAGTCACGCATAAGTCAACACACGATCTACGTGAGAACTTGCATCAAAAATCCGGCATGACCAGATGTATCTATGGATCTAGGAAGCGTGCTACGGTACACAACCACCACCGAATACTACAACCGTCCGGACACCATGGCGCATCCCAATACATGGGTGCCGCACACCCCTTATGTTTCACTGATGAGGTGCTGGATCACGAATTCCCAGAGGGATTCAAACCGATGAACATAGGGGCGTACGATGGAACCACAGACCCTGGAGTCTGGATAGAGGACTTCATCCTCCACATCCATATGGCTCGTGGAGACGATCTCCATGCCATTAAATACTTGCCCCTCAAGCTTAAAGGGCCAGCTAGGCACTGGCTGAAAAGCCTCCCCGAAAACTCAATTGGAAGTTGGGAGGAGCTCGAGGATGCTTTCCGGGCTAATTTTCAAGGGACTTATGTCCGACCTCTGGATGCAGACGATTTAAGTCATATAATCCAACAGTCCGGAGAGTCCGCCCGAAAGCTTTGGAACAGGTTCCTCACTAAGAAGAACCAAATTGTCGACTGTCCGGAAGCCGAAGCCTTAGCAGCTTTCAAACACAGTGTCCGAGACGAATGGCTTGCCAAACACCTCGGTCAAGAAAAACCAAGAACAATGGCAGCCCTAACAAGCCTCATGACCCGCTTTTGTGCGGGTGAGGACAGCTGGTTGGCCCGTAGCAGCACCAGCGACCCAAGCACGACCGAAGTCAGGGATGGCAATGGTAAACCACGACGCAACAAAAACAAGCGTCGAAATAAAGATGGTAGCCTAGATAACACGGTGGTAAACGCTGGATTCAGGGGCTCTCGACCAGGTCAGCGGAAAAAGCCTTTCAAAGGCAGCAGAGAAGGACAATCTGGCCTAAACAAAATTCTTGACAAACTTTGTCAGATTCACGGCACCCCAGACAAACCTGCAAATCATACCCACAGAGAATGTTGGGTCTTCAAGCAGGCCGGTAAGCTAAATGCCGAACACAAAGGGGAAGAGACACCAAGTGAAGACGAGGATGAACCTTGCCAGCAAAGCACCGGAGGACAGAAAAAGTTCCCACCAGAGGTTAAAACAGTAAACGTGATCCAGGTGACAAAGAGGAGAAGCAATCACGCACTCCGATGCACACGCGCCATAGAGCCCGTCACCCCTAGGCCCAACCCCTGGTCGGCCTGCCCGATCACTTTCGATCGCAGGGATCACGATACACATATCCGATGCGAAGGACTGACGGCCTTGGTGTTAGACCCAATAATAAATGGGTACCATTTCACAAGGGTCCTCATGGACGGCGGCAATGATCTAAATCTGATATATTAGGACACAGTCCGCAAAATGGGGATAGACCCAACACAAATAAGCCACAGTAATACTACCTTCAAGGGAGTAATACCAGGCCAAGAGGCCCACTGCACGGGCTCTCTACTACTAGAGGTGGTATTCGGTTCTCCCGATAACTTCTGGAGTGAAACGTTAACTTTTCATATCGCTCCATTCCGGAGTGATTTTCATGCACTACTCGGAAGGGCGGCTTTCGCTCGTTTTAACGCAATACCGCATTATGCTTTTCTCAAGATCAAGATGCCCGGTCGACGAGGCGTCATTACAGTTAGCGGAAATACCAAGCGTTCTTTACGAACGGAAGAGGACGCGACGGCTCTAACATCCGCACACTAGACGGCCTCACCAACCAAAAAAATGGTAGGTCATCAAGACCACGGACACGGTTAGACGAGTCCGATGTTCCATCATACATGCATGAGATTAGTCTTCGCACCCTCATAAAACGATACCAGGGGCTTCCCGCGTGTTATCAGGGCCAGCCCGGCTCAACTAGGCCTCTCTGGAATTTTGATAATTCACTCTTCTTTTTGGCACGACAACTTTCACCTAAGTTCTTTCCTTTTGCAGGTGACAATCGTGCTACACCCGTCCAGGACATGGCACAACAGAGACACAGGTGCAGACGTGTAGCAGGGACCCGCCCAAAGGTTTCTTTTTAGATTAAGGCCCTGCGTAAACCTTTTTTGCTGTCTCTTGTTGCTCACATCCTCCGGATACTCCACACAACCGAGAAGGATGCCGGCGTTATTGGCATGTTGCCACGCCAGGATTTCGCACGTACCTGGACACATGGGGTTTCTTATAAAGGGCATTGTTTAGCCCAGTATATGTTATAAAGACCAAACACCTTAGGGAGTGTTCGGCGTCGCGAGTTTGGCCCTATATGCATCAGCTCTGAATCATGTCTTTGGTCAAATGTTGGGTTTGCCCGGCTCCCATGTTTTGGTACCTTACGTTCCGTTATATCGACTAAGGTAGCACTGGGAGAATTACTGTGATTGTGCCCTGGCTTATCTGGATGAGCACCCCAGTAGAGAAAGCCGAAAAGTGACTGTTATGATATAGCGAGAGACTGGTCAACCACTCGATGACTAATCGGAATCGTCAGGATTCCTCCGCATTAACGAAGGGCCGTTTCCCGGTCATGTACATACGCGCCCCGTGTTCGGGCAGGCGCAGAAGTACCAGGGGCTATATAGTAGCCCCACTGTCAAACTCCTATCGCTGAGTGAAAGTGTTAAAGCAATATAGTCCGATTGCCTCGTTTGCTACGCTATCACCTCCTTAACGGACAAAGACGTTGGATCAAGTGTGGATATGCATCTTTTGCAAACACCCCCGCATTATATGCGTGGGGGCGGAAGCCGACGACTGCAAACTTTCAGGTTATATACATATATACATAAACGGCCGCACAGGAGGCATCATAGTACTTTTGGGCAAAAGTATAAATACAACCTTAATTAATTCAGAAAAACATTGTTTGTACAATGGGACTACATGTCACTGGAAAATAATATTCTTCGAGCACTGAGCCTCTATCGAACGAGCGCCTTCAAGGACTTCTTCAAAGTAGTGCTCAGCAGCCACTCGGCCTATGGCCGAACCCTGTGCCGCAACAGTGGTGGCCTCCATCTCTGCCTAGTATGTTTTGACACGGGCAAGGGACATCCGTGCACCTTCTATGCACGCTGATCTCTTTACATCATTGATGCGTGGCACAACATCAAGGAATTTTGCACTAAGCTAAAGTAGCTATTTGGCCTTGGCCCTCCCGGCCACAGGTGATCCACAACGGACCTCATGGCAAGTCCAAACAACCTATGGAGCTCGGCCCAACCGGTCAATCGCTCATTCAGCAACAGCGGACGGACTGGAGCACGAAACTGTGACCAAAAAAGCTTTTCCACTTCGGGACCTTTCTGATCCCTGAAGTACTCGGTTGCATCAGCAGCACTTGCAGCCAAATCCATGTACGCGTCCGCAGAACTCCATAGCCGGTCCAGAGGAGCATCTTCGGATCTCCGAACTTAGTCCGCAACAAGAAGGGCTTCCCAGACACGATATCCGTAGCTCCTCCTTAGTCGCTTTAATTTTGGAGCGGGCTTCCTTGGCAGCCACCCGGGCCTTCTTTAGGTCCGTCGCCTTGGCTCGGTTTTATTCTTCAAGAAGCTGGTAACGGTCAGCAGCATCGTTTAACTCTACATCCATCTTGGCTATTTTTCCTTGCTCTCGCAATGCGCCGCTTGTTCGGATCTTAACTCTTCGGCCGCCTTTAAAGCGGCCGCATTGCTACTCCTCGCTTGCTCCTTGGCTCGGGCAAGCTCTGCCGGAAGGGTCTCCACGGTGGCAGCTCCATCTGCAGTCACAACATATTAAAGATACTGGCATCATGCTGCTCTTATTATGTGACGATCACCAGAAAAATCACTCACCCTGTGCCTCGTCAAGCCGCTTGTTGACAAGCACGATGTCGGCATCTGCCGCATCCAGTTGCCGCTTTGGTTCGGCAAACCCATCAGTCCGGCTAGCCACGGAGCTTCAACCACCTGCACATAAAGGCGGTCTGGTTATTACCTGGGAATATGATCCTCTGTTTGCCGCCGTTCTCGACGACAACCAGAGTCTCAGGGGCTACTATCTGCATGGGCATACCTAACATATGCGGTACTATTAAAAGCATACCTTATTTCACGTACCTCGAAGCCTTTCAGCAGACTCATAAAAACTTCATGCAAATCACTTTCAGCAGATGAAATCCTTTCAATTATCGTACCCATTAGCATACGATGCGCTTCCGAGACGGCAGCTTGCCCTAGAAGATCCTTCAGCGCGTCCGACCGCACACCATACGGACCCTTGCTATCGCTCTCCTTAGGAGCCAGATACTGGGGATTCCAGGCAGCCAAAGGGTTCTCCTCTGGCCCTAGTGGATCCGGAGATACCCTTTGCGACGACACTTCAAGGTCGCCCGCTTCTTGAGCCAGGGAGTCCGGGGGAGGCGTTTCACTCTCCATTGTCTCCGGAAGAAGATCCCCCGAAGATGAACTCTGTCGAGAAGGTCTGCGATCCGGACTGCAATTTATAAGCATCAGTTATTGTCTTCGGAAGTAAGGTAGGATATCTTCACCATTAAGTACTTTTTGATTAGTTACAGCTCGGTAGAGGGCTGATCCCCGCGCGGACATTGTGCGGCAAGAATACCCTCCGAGGCAGGACCCTCTGGTGGAGATTTCTTCTCCCGTTTGGAAACCTTAGTTTCCGGATCTTCAGAGGTAGTCCTCTTCCTTCCTCGGGGGGATAGAATGTCAGATTCTTCCCCTGTGTTATCCTCCTTCGCGGAGGCACTCATTCCCTCGGTTGGAATAGGTAGCGAAGGGGTCCCACTTTCGCCCTCTTTATTCCCCCCTTCATCTTCCTTTGAGGGCACTAGACAAGGTGCTGGCTCGAGCATCTTTTCCAGCACCGGATTGTCCAAGCCCTCGGGAAGGGGGGACGAACACTGGATCATCTTCGCCTTTGTTATCCAGTCCTGGTCCAAGAGCAATTCTTCAGAATGATGTCATGATAAATAAAAGGACAGTGTGTTCATGGGATTACTTACTTGGGCAGCGGGGCGGTTGCAGCTTAGGCCCACATCCTCGGTGGTGTCCGGACACTCTATTTGGGATCCGAAGAACGATTTGTACATCTCCTCGTGCGTCATGCCGAGGAAATGCTGAATAGTGCACGGTCCTTCCGGGTTGAATTCCCACATGCGGAGGGGTCGACGTTTGCAAGGCTGGACTCGACGAACCAGCATAACTTGCATTACCATAACCAGACTGAAATCTCCCTCGAAGAGATCTTGGATATGGATCTGCAGTATTGGCACGTCCTTGGCTGGACCCCAGCTCAGCCCCCGGCTGATCCATGACATCAGTTGTGGTGGGGGGCCTGAGCGAAAGGTGGGGGCAGCTACCCATTTGGCACTTCGGGGAGCTGTGATGTAAAACCACTCCCGCTGCCACAATCCAGACACCTCTGGAAAGGAACCCTTTGGCCATGGAGCGTTAGCAATTTTGCTTATTAAAGCACCTCCGCACGCTACGTACTGCCCCTTGGCCGTCTTCGGCTTCACATCAAAGGTCTTGAGCCACAGGCCGAAGTGATGGGTAATGCCGAGGAAGGCCTCACATACGACAATGAATTTCGAGATGTGAAGAAGGGAATCCGGGGCTAGATCATGAAAATCCAGCCCGTAATAGAACATAAGACCCCTAACAAAGGGATCCAGAGCGAGGCCTAGTCCTCGGAGGAAGTGGGAGACGAACACAACGCTCTCGTTGGGTTCGGGAGTAGGGACGACCTGCCCTCGGGAGGGCAGCCCATGCGAAATTTCAGCGGTCAGATATCTGGCCTCCCTCAACTTCTTGATGTCCTCCTCCGTGATGGAGAAGGCATCCACCGGCCTTGAAGGCTGGATCCGGACATGATTGAAGGTGCGAAGCACCTGACCTGAGCTTTGGGTGTTAGAACTCGAGGCTGGCGAAGGATTCGATTGAGCGCGGGAGGGAAAAAGAAAAAGCCGTGTCCCCTTTATAAAGAGGGTGAATATCAGGCGTCCTCCTCGTGGCCGTTTGAGACTTACCTAAGATCTAGGAGTCATACCAACAGGCACGGTTGGGTTACCCACATTTGTATTGATGAGAATCCCGTGATAAGGGGAACACGATCTCTGCTTTGACAATACATGTCAAGAAACCGCCTCGCGTTATGTGCGGGGCTGGTTAAAGAAAACGGTTCAAATAATGACCGGGCCGTGGCGCGATGTCATGCTATCAAAACATGTTAGCAGATTAGATTTGTGGAAATATTATTCTCTCTACGGTGGTATGTGGAACTTATTTTGCAGGGTCGGACACTATCCTTGTATTCAAACTCTTCCGTGGTGTATTCGGAGGAGGAACCCACCTTGCAATGCCAAAAACAACACTGCGTGCCGGACTCATCGTCATTGAAGCCTGGTTCAGGGGCTACTGAGGGAGTCCTGGATTAGGGGGTCTCCGGACAGCCGGACTATATCCTTTGGTCGGACTGTTGAACTATGAAGATAGAAGATTGAAGACTTCGTCCCGTTTCCGGATGGGACTCTACTTGGTGTGGAAGGCAAGCTAGGCAATACGGATATGTATATCTCCTCCTGTGTAACCGACCTTGTGTAACCCTAGCCCCCTCCGGCGTCTATATAAACCGGAGGGTTTTAGTCCATAGGACAACGTACAATCATACCATAGGCTAGCTTCTAGGGTTTAGCCTCTCTGATCTTGTGGTAGATCAACTCTTGTAATACTCATATCATCAAGAATAATCAAGCAGGACATAGGGCTTTACCTCCATCAAGAGGGCTCGAACCTGGGTAAACATCGTGTCCCCTGCCTCCTGTTACCATCCGCCTAAGACACACAGTTCGGGACCCCCTACCCGAGATCCACCGGTTTTGACACCGACAGCTGGCGTTATACTAATAGCAAAAAAGTGACAATAAGAGCATGGGAGGCCCATTCGGACAGTGGGCGCACCAGTACGATGTACCTCCACAGACGCATAGAGTGGTGAGGGAGGTATGGTTGCCCAGAGCAACAAATATCCATGCAACATATGTGGACTACGTCCCATTTTTGTTATGTTTAGCCACCTTTTTCCTATGTGAGGACAACAAACCAATCGACCTGGTCATTCTCTATTGCGTTGTCATGCCTTTCTACCCTTCTTCAACCAAGAGACACGACAATCATTCCTTAGCTACTGATTTTCCCCTTTTCAACGTAGATGCGGGTTCGATGCCTACTCTCTTGGACAGTACAGTCTCCCTTCCTTTCCTTATTCAACCCAGACATGGATTAGTCTGCATGAAGTAGGGTTTCCTTTAGTAGTGCAAATGAAGGTTTTCATCTACGTGACCAGCAGAGCAGAGGATAGCAAATTGGGAAGATGATGGAGTGGAAAAAGATCCACATGCAGCGACATGGCAAATGGGGCAATAGAACAAGGGTATGGTTTGAAAAGAGGTAGCACACCTGAGGGTCGGCGGGAAGTGGCTTCGCTCGTGGTCATCGTCCTCCGCCCGCAGTACGACATCGAGCTTGGGGACGGAGGCCATCCCGCGCGGGCGCTAGGTCTGAGAGGACGGCCTTGTCGTCAGTGCACGACCTCGCTCGCCGACGATGAGTGCGTCAACGCTGCACGTCCTTTTCTTCCCCGACGGATCTGTGACCACCGGTGAGGAGGGAGAGAGAGGCCGTCTTTTTTAGATCTGGAGAGAGGGTGATATTGTGAGAAGCAAGTGGGCAGCCCTTAGCAAGAAAGCTCTGAAGCTCCAACCTATATATCTTTTTTATACTACTAGTACTAGAGGTGGAGTAGTGGTAGAGTAGTTTATATTTTCTCTGCAAACAGTACCAGTTAGTCGTGCTTCAAAACTGAACGGCACGCCATTAAAAAAAATAAAGGTCGATAACTAATGCGGCACCTCGGGCCAACGCGGCCAGATCACATTTTGCACGAGAAATTACACACCATGTTTCGTTGACATGTGGTCCCGTTCCAACATGTCAGTGAGACGACGACAAGTCCTTTTGTACAATTTCCGAAAGGACGTGTAGGCCGGGGCGCCTCTTCGTGTACCGTGGCAAACTGGCAACCGTCCACCTACTTCGCCTTTCCCTCTCGATTTGGAACTGCTGTCGCACGCTCTTCCTCCCTCCTCCATTTGCCTTCACCCTTCCTTCTACCATTGTTCGATTGTCTTCTCCATGGAGGGAACAAGCCGGAAACGACCCCATTATTCTTGCCCCAATCTGAAAGATGATGTGATGGGGGAAATCATTGATCGGTGTGATGTCATCACCTCGGCTAGCATGGCAGGTTCGTTCAAGAACATTCTCGACTCAACTAATAACATCATTACAAGGAATCCAAGGGTCCAGGAGTGGTTTGATATCACCTATCTTCTTCGCCGTGACCCTAGTGACTCGCGCGGGGACGAGGGAAGCCTCGCCTTGTGCAAGTTGATGCCGCTTGATAATGATACGTATGATGGTAAGATGCCATTGCTTGAGGGCAAGGCTTGGGCAGGCGCAAATGGAGATTGGGTTGTTTATATTGGGTACAATTGCGAGTGGGAACTTGTGAATGTGTACACTCGTCAGCGGATTCCACTTCCAAAAATCTCCGAGTGCCCTGAGGTTGAGCACACAGATGATCTACGTACGTTCAAATATGATCATGGTGAATGTCATCTACGAAAGATAGCAATTTCTCGAGTTCCCAACCGCTCTTGGAATTACAAGAACTATCAGGTTGTTGCTATCTTCGACAAGTTTGTTGCCGTCCTTCGTGGTTCGACTGGATGGATATTGCTCAAAAATCAGTTTCTATACACGGATGTGTACTGTGATGCAATTGAATACGAGGGTCTTGTGTTTGCTGCCACCACTCGTGGCACCGTTTTTGCATGGGATCCTCGTAGTTTCGGTACGTTTGTCTTCCACAGTAATTATAATTGTTTCATCCACATGCATGCGAGTTAGCAAGTTTCCCTTCTCTACCAATTAACATTCTTCATGTGTTTCCAAGGTCTTGTGGACATTCCACCACCTATACTTGAAAATTTTTATAACCAAGGGGGAGATGACGATGGTGATGATCACGAGCATGAGGACGAGGAGGGCCGATATATTCAGTGGCGCCTGGCAACTTCCAATGGATCACCCCTTCTTGTCTGTATACAACCCACTGCTGATGTTACTACTAAGTAAGCAGGTGTTATCTCCCATGGTCGCACTCTCCGGACCTATTCCAACACCCATTGTATGGTATTCGGGATGGATACTACTGTGCTAGCACCAACACCTTCTCCCTGGTACAGTATTGATAGTCTTGGAGCAAACTCGCTCTTCCTTGGACAAAACTACCCAATGATGGTGAAAGGCGATCCAACTGCTGTTGACACAATGTTACTACCATTTATGAGAAGCAATTGTATCTATACGTCGGACATTGCGGTGGTTCCCTACCCTGGTCGTGATATAGTAGGTCACTTTAGCCTGGATGATTAGTCCTGCGTTGGTCTCGAGATTGACAGTAGCTGGCCATTCCCAGCGAATCACTTGTGGTTCAAAGCAAGCATTTCCAACGCCGAGGATTGGTTGAGTTGAAGTTCATTCCATTGCTTGTTATTTGTTGTGTGATGAAAACCTTAGTGTTTATTATGTATCCTCGTTGTCGTTGTGGGTTGATGACCTGTTGTATGTAATAAAATGATATGCCTGTGATAAACTTACTAAATTTATGAATAGCTTTCGAGTCACTTCTCTGAGTGGGTGCTGCGACGAGGCAAAAAATATATTTTCCAAATACATAATTGTACGTGCATTGCAACAGGTTATCGGATGAGGCCAATCAACAATAGTACACTATTTGTACTAGCTTCACATGATGCACTATCTCTACGTCTACGTACGTAATAAAACAAGTTTTAAACTTGAGACCAGCCACCCATCCTCACAAAGAGCACTTTTTAACCTAGCACAGACTCCAGGAAATTTGGCCACAGTGTGAGGTGGGCCATATGTTAATGTGTTCGTTGTACGTAACCAGCACCTTGAATCCTCGATACTACTACTATAAGTAGTAGGAGTAGTAGGGTGGCATGGGCCAGAACAAGCATTCACGTCCAGGAGTATGGCACACGCCACTAGCATGACTTCCATCTGACACCATATTTGTCCGAGTCCATGCTACAGCAATCTCTTCAACCTCGTCGTTTCTCTAACTTAGCCATCATGCGGCGAGCGAGGTGGGGGTTTGCCGATAGTCGGTTTCCTCAACTGCGATCCCACTTGTAAGGCCAACTCCAACGCACGACCCCAAACGGACCTCCGTTTTGCCTGGATTCTGTCCATTTGGGTAGGGCAATGGGGTCGTGTCCGGGCCATTTCTCAGGTGCAGTGGCCGTGCGCCGAACACGTGGACGCATCGCGGCCGCGTACATTTTTCTTTGCAAACACATATCTTTTTTTCATCATTGATTTTTTGGTAGATGGAAATACATCACCAAAATTTTTACTAGAAAAACAAGAACCACAAGAATACATTTTAGAAGATATCCAACTTCCATAACTGCTCCTGTAAGTTGGATTAGTGCCTTCTTGATGCATTCATTGTTGATCCGCGGAAGCTCGATCCTGCGTGCTTCTTTCTTCTTCGAGTGTAAAGAAGTAGACGTGTCTAGCCTCTATTCTATCAACAAGTGCACTAGTCTCACCTCTAGCCTCTATGCTAGCTAAAAGTGCTAGAACATCTACTAAATTGCACTCTATCAATATATCGTTGTACTCTTCTTCCCAATACCTAAACTTGCATCCATTCTACACAATAAAATTTTAAGTTAGCACAACTAGTCTAATCCGAGAGCACAACCGAAGATTTGGTCGAGTTCTTCCTCCTTTTGCCGACACGTGGGACATCCAACATCCAGGTCGTGGCATGCAAGAAAATAGAGTGGTAGTTGAAGCCACGTGATGTGCATCTTGGGTTAAACTGTAAATAGAATCTTACTACTCTTGAGTAACTCCAAAAGCAGCCACCGAAGATCTTTATTGGATTTGTTTTTCATCACCAGCACGTCGAGGTGAAAGATGTGCAGGTTCAGTGGGTCCTCTTGCGTTTTCACTGACATGTGGGACCGCATATGAGCAAGCAGATGATGGGCTCCGTGCGTCTGCTGGCTGGCTGAGAAGAGAGATAGAGGATGTAACATCCCAAAATTCTAAATTTTGGAATGTTATAAACAAATAGATAGATTTGATTGATTGGTTGATTGATTGTCTGAAAGTGAGTGAAAATCAAAACTTTTTGAAAGTTAAATGAGAGGGAATAAAAGGACTTTCCCAAACTTTCACCTTTTTCTTTTGATCCCCGAGAATTCAAATTCTTTTCATCACAAAACCCTGGAGAGAAGATGACATGACTTCTTCCATTTATTTAAATGACATGGGGTGTTGAAAATATTTGAATTTCATTTGGAAAATATTTCCAATTCTGAAACTTTACGCAACTCGATGACCCACGGAGAGAGTTGGGGATTTCGTTATTTTCATATTTGAGTTTTCTCAAATGTTGAGAATAGGATCATTAGATTTTATTTATTTTATCATCAATTATTTCTATTACAAAAATATGAGAGAGGGAATAAAATGAATTTCCCAAAATAAAGAAATATTGAGGATTTAATAAAAAAATCAAATAAGATTTTATTTCGGAGTTTTTCGGTGTTTTATTTGAATTTAGGAAAAATGTGCGTTTTTCAAAATTGCATTTAGGGCCCAAATAAATGTTCACCTTGTGCGGCTTGATTTTAGAAGCCCGTGAAAATTTATTTCGGAAATTTTGGAGTCCGTTTAGTATTTCCTTTTATTTTTCTTCCGAGCGGAATAAAAAAAAACGAACCGACTTCGGGCCGTACCCGAGCGGGACACCGCCCGGGGGCAGCCTTTAAATAGCGCCGCCCCGAGCCGCCCCAGCCCCGCCTCGATCCGCGCGCGCCGCCGGAGCCGCCGCCGATGATCCCGCCGCCTGAGGTTCGCCGCGCCTCGTTTTCCATGCCGAAAATTTTTTCGGCGTTCGTTGTTTTTCTTTTTCTCGGATTAAATCCGCGATTTTTCTGATCGCGATTCCTGATCCGATTTTCGTTTATCGAAATCAGGCGATTCAAGCGCCTAGGGATTCGTCTCAAAACCGTTTATCCGTTTAACCAACTTAAACAAGATTTTGCTAATGTAAAATTTGCCCTAGATCTAGATTACTAGAACGAAGTTGTTTTCTTTCGCAGTTTGACTTTCGTTGCTTCGTTCGATTTGATTCTTTTTGCCAACCGGAGTTCTTAAGTTGAATCTTCTGGTTAGATCTCTTATTTGAGTTTTACCTGTGCATTAGATGAGTAATTATTGTATGCTTGTTTGTTTGTCTGCGATAGAATACCCGGAGTGCGCCGCCTGTTACTTCGAACGTTAGGTTTCGCGGATCATCAGCAAGGCAAGTTCACACTTTGATCATATCCCCTTCACACCCAGTTTTCATTGCATTAGATCAAACCTCAAGCATTGCATGATTAGGATCTAATTAAATTGTGGGTATTGGGAAGTAGTTGATGAGGTAGGAACCTATTGCCCTGCATTCAAACTTTGGGAGTTACTATTACGTTATGCTTATATTGCCATGCTATGCTCGTAGACGTGGTTTGGGTATGAGTGAAATCCATGACAGATGTGAGATTGTTATTTAATGGTTCAACTTAAGGTGGCAACTTGAATACACATCTAGGTGGATTGCTAGGGGCACCCTGGGGATATACCAGTGGACTTGCCCGGACACATGGGGATATACCAGTGTTGTCCTAGGAGATCCCAGGGATATACCGTGTGATCATCCTATGGTCCGCCACCCAGGCTCAAAGGGATCATACGATTATTCATGCTAGAAACTTCCGTGTGCAGCCACAAGCTATTATGGGCTCTAGCATGGTTGATTAAGTCATGTGAACTCTTACAGTGGTAGACTAGCAGATGTAGGGGTTGTAGGTGGTACGGTCTACCCATCGTAAGGTGCTAGCGCTTCTGAAAGACTATGTCTCAGTCATCCGTCTTCTCAAACACCATGTAGTGCGAGAAACCAAACGGAGGCGATCGAGTCTTGTGGGGAGAAGTGCGCAAACCTCTGCAGAGTGTAATAAACTAATCATGGTTAGCCGTGTCCCCGGTTATGGACATCTTGAGTATCTTGTTCTTGGACTATCCTGTTGATCTCATCATGTTACTTTAAATGAATATTGTTGGGTTTAATGATGTTACTTAATTGGGATTGAGAATGCTGTCAACCATTCTCAATGTTCAATAACCACCATGATAGTTAAATAAAATTTATTCCTTTGCAGTAGGGAAAAATTGGCTTTCCGCAAAAACCTTATAACCATAGAGCTTTTCCACCAGCCAAATATGCATGTAGTGATAGCTAATGTTCATCATTCTCTATGGTGTGAATTTGCCAGTACATTCAATGTACTGACCCTCTGTGGCTGCAACGTCTCATGTTGCAGGATATCTTACGACGAGTAAGTGATAAGTTAGGGTTACGATTTCTACACTCAACTTTGCCGTTGGTGTTGATGGGAATCCACAACCTTGTTGCTTCCGCTATTTGCATTGAGGTAATAGTATTTACGTTACTTTTTACATGTGATTTACCTCTGTTATAAATCCTCGAGTACTGTGTGTGTTAGCATACCGATCCAGGGATGACACTTAAGCACAGAGACTTGATCCATTCGGGTCGGGTCACTACAAGATGGTATCAGAGCACATGTTGACTGTAGGACGTGACCCTACAAACTGGCAAGCCCATAGCAAAGATTTTTCTCTACAACTTTCCCTTTCAAAAAGATCTTTTACCTCTCTTCTCTTCTGAGCTTATTCAAATATTCCCTTTTAGTGAGACCATACCCCTTTCCCCTTTTGACCACACGAAGATTCGACTGATGAGACCACTCCAAGAAGTACCGGATATTGGACAACTAAGACCACTTCGGAATGAAGAGGATGTTACCATACATTATAATAATGGAAACTACAACAGTTGAAGACCGGAGACTAGGAGAATTTGAAGGCTCTGAAGAATCCCCAGATTTGTATGACCTAGTAAGACTCCCCTGATGGAACTTGATAGACTATGGAAGTTGTCAATACCCGAGATCAAGGTATATCGGAGAAAGACTGAAACAAGGAGCATGAGAACTCGAAGTTTCGTCAAAGAAAACCCTAAGGCAGGAGATATTAACAATGGAATGATAGCTCATGGGAATGACAAGAGCAGAAACATGGTTATCCGTGATGTCATCGCTCGCTGATGCTCACCGTGCTGAGTTAAGGATGCTTTCTTCAGAATGGATTTGATGGAAGAAGGCTGATGGAGCACCTATTAGTAAGATGAAGTTTTAACCTAGGCCGATGTATCGCCAGGATCTGGAGTAGTACATCAAGAAGTTTAAGGTGGAGCTCCATGAAGCCGTATTAGACAAGGAAGCATTTCGTGAAGAACTCAGGAACCAAAAGCTGAAAGTAGCCAAGCTGGAGGAGCTACAACCTCGAGATACCGGAGATTTGTCAGGAACTGAAGGACAATAGGACCATGGTTCATGCGAAGGATGTTGAAACCAGAAGTTTGGAATGCAACTCCAGAATATTAAAGGACGTCATGATAGACTTTGCGACAACAGAAATGATCTAGGGATTTGAGAAAGACAAGCATGATCGGAAGAAGCCATTGGAGGCATGAACAAGGCTTGAAGAGTTTGGAGACGTTGAAGATTTATTAACCTTTAGAAGACCAAACCCCTGTTATATACCTACGTTAGATGTGATGTTTGTGAGCTGTCATTTGTTTGATGTTTTTCCCGACAGCCACAAATAAAATCTGTCTTTTCAAAACTTTTGTTTGTATTGTGTGTATCCCTCTCTATCTGTCTTATCTCACCCCAAACCCATGGACCCAATAGATGATGAATGGAGATGAGCTTATATTTTCTGGACCGATGATTCAATTGGAGACGGACCAATGGATTCAGAACATGGAGGATCACATGAAGAATAACCCTATAGTCGGAAGGGATATGACCCAGCATGCTCTTCAGTGCTTTGAAAGAGGTGCTGCTACTTGGTGGAGGATGTACCAAACCATGAATGGATGGCAAGGAGTAACCACTTGGAAAGAATTTAAGTTGACTCTACCAAAGTCTCGGCTTGTGTCCCAGAAGTTGAAATCTTATGGAAAGGATATGAAGAAATCTTGTGCATGCAAATTTGTGGAGAAATAGGACACACCCAAAAAGAACACAAGGATGAATGCCCTAATTGTGAAGGAAGTCACCCAGTTGAAGAATGCCCAACTAGGCAGATCACTTGTTTCTCGTGTGAAGGGACTACCCACTATCCTGCTCAGTGTCACATTTACCCCATGGTACAACGAACCATCCAGCAGAAAAAAGAAGTAAAGAAAGGAGCCCTTATGGAAATTTTAGAAGAACACGTGATGAAGGAAGAGATGGAGGACACACCCAAAGAAGAACCAATTAAACCCTGCACCAAGTCATGCTATTCATGTGGAGAAGAAGGACACATCTCCCAAAATTGTTCGAATGGGGATCTAGTAGAATTCCCGACAGAGGAAGTAGAATATGACCCACAAGAAATAGAAGCCATGATTGGCATGGAAAGGTCCAGGAAGAGAAGCAGATTGGATTCCTGGAAGGACCTGAGTCATATCACCTGTTACAGGTGCAAGGAGTCAGGGCACTACCTCAACAATTGCCCAGAAAGGAAACCTCGAGACTTGTCAGAAGTGATATGTTTTCGTTGTAATGGAGCAGGGCACTTTGCCAGAGAATGCCCCAAGGAGGAGGAAACTTGTGCTAGATAGTTGAGTTTGCAACAAAAGAAATGGAGTAGTAGAAGTGAGAACATTTTCTTTTATATTGAGGTGTTGAGTTGAGACATGTAATGGAAAAGCGAGAGATTGTAATCACTTGAGAATGAATAAAGTTAGCATCGTTGGTACTAATATGGATTTTATGAGTTGTTACTCTATGAAGAAGAATTTTGGCCATTCTGAGGATATGAGAAATATGGTCTATGGAAGATTCGTGCATTTTAAGGGTGGTAGTACCCTGTAAGAACCCTTGACCCCTGGAAAAGATAAGGATACTCCACTGAGTGGATTTCGGACAAAATGAATACGAGTTTTGTCTCGATATGTGTGATGCCCCAAGAGTATGTGGGATGAAGTTGGAGACCGTTAGTTGTTTTGACCAAATGTGATCAAGGAGTCAGAAGAGAATGTTAAGTTGATTCGAGATAGACTGAAGGTAGCTCAGTCCAGGCAGAAGAGTTATGCAGACTAAAAAAACGCAAGGAGGTAGTCTATGAAATTGGAGACAAAGCATGTCTTCATGTGCCCCCTCTGCGAGGAGTTAAACGAATTGGAGTTAAGGGAAAATTAGCCCCGAGATTTGTAGGACATACGGAGTTTTGGAGCATAGGGAGAAGTGGCCAACAAGTTGGAGTCACCCAAAGGACTGTCAGGAGTTCATGATGTGTTTTCACGTTTTCCCAGTTGAAGAAGTGCCATGAAGAGATGGCCAATACTCCCCTGTAAGGACGCTTGACCCTGGAAAGGATAATGATGTTCCCCGAAGTGGAATATGTACTTCATAAGTATAAGTTTTTATCCCGGTATGAGGGATATCCCACGAGGATGAAGACATAAATTACTATTGGATATAAAGGAGGTATGATGTCGGAAATATGGATCAATGGAAACTCCATGATGAGTCTGAGTAATCATGTCCTAGTTTGGTACCAATAGAAGGAAGGAAGACAATACAATTGGATGGATTTAAGAATATTAGGAAGTTGGAATAATGATCAGTTGCCCGATAATAAGTTCAAAGGACTACAAGTGATGAGATGGGCCATAACCCACAGGCCCAGGACCTGCCAAGAAGCAAGCACATTCTTGCTGAAGGAAAAACCCTAGAGGAAGATACGATGTTTATTGATAGATGATTTTATAGGAGTAACGCAAAACCTGAGAGTTGTGAAGGAATGATAGATGTTTGTTTGGCTTGCAGAATCAATGGATTATTCCGAACGCAGTTCGTGGACAAGAGAAATTCTGCAATGCTTGTGAGGATGACTGAGTGTTAGTATACGAGATTCGCTAAACTGTATACATGGTAATGATTTGGGTGCGGGATGGATTGATCACCATACCGACTTACTCTTATTATTCGCCTTGCTATATGGGATGGTAAATCTGAGTGACTTACCTATAGTAGAGAGACGACGATCACAACCCTGTTTAAACCTTAGAATGGTATAGTAATTTTCCCTTGTACAAGGCAGCTTTTGCCAACCGTAGGTTATACGGTGAGGATCAACCCAGACCCATTTCCTGCAGGAGAAACCATAAATTGTTGACCACCATGAGATATCGATAGTTGTTTAGTTTTGGCGCCAGACCCGTCAGGTAAGAAGACCCAGTCTCAGGATAACCTTACCAAGATGAAAGGACAGAAGAATTGAGGAAAAGGTTATGCCACTAACGAAAGAGCTTAGAGAAGGAATTTTCTCTAGGATCTGAGAAGACCGACACTGTCAAGAATAAGGATGGAGTATATGAGTTTTGATGGAACAGTAACCATGCTTCTAAGGGTGGTAGCACCCCAGACCCCTGTGATGATCGATGGATTTTGAGAAGACCCCAAACCCTAACCTATTTCTTGCTAGCCTCTCTGAATCTCGAGGACAAGATTCATTTTAAGGGTGGTAGGTTTGTAACATCCCAAAATTCTAAATTTTGGAATGTTATAAACAAATAGATAGATTTGATTGATTGGTTGATTGATTGTCTGAAAGTGAGTGAAATTCGAAACTTTTTGAAAGTTAAATGAGAGGGAATAAAAGGACTTTCCCAAACTTTCACCTTTTTCTTTTGATCCCCGTGAATTCAAATTCTTTTCATCACAAAACCCTGGAGAGAAGATGACATGACTTCTTCCATTTATTTAAATGACATGGGTGTTGAAAATATTTGAATTTCATTTGGAAAATATTTCCAATTCTGAAACTTTACGCAACTCAATGACCCACGGAGAGAGTTGGGGATTTTGTTATTTTCATATTTGAGTTTTCTCAAATGTTGAGAATAGGATCATTTGATTTTATTTATTTTATCATCAATTATTTCTATTACAAAAATATGAGAGAGGGAATAAAATGACTTTCCCCAAATAAAGAAATATTGAGGATTTAATAAAAAAATCAAAGAAGATTTTATTTCGGAGTTTTTCGGTGTTTTATTTGAATTTAGGAAAAATGTGCGTTTTTCAGAATTGCATTTAGGGCCCAAATAAATGTTCACCTTGTGCGGCTTGATTTTAGAAGCCCGGGAAAATTTATTTCGGAATTTTTGGAGTCCTTTTAGTATTTCTTTTTATTTTTCTTCCGAGCCGAATAAAAAAACGAACCGACTTCGGGTCGTACCCGAGCGGTTCACCGCCCGGGGGCATCCTTTAAATAGCGCCGCCCCATGCCGCCCCAGCCCATCAGCCCCGCCTCGATCCGCACGCACCGCCGGAGCCGCTGCCGCCGCCGATGATCCCGCCGCCCGAGGTTCGTCGCGCCGAGTTTTCCGTGCTGAAAAAAAATCAGCGTTCGTCGTTTTTCTTTTTCTCGGATTAAATCCACGATTTTTCTGATCGCGATTCCTGATCCAATTTTCTTTTAGTTTAACTTTTCGCTCGTTTATCAGAATCAGGCGATTCAAGCGCCTAGGGATTCGTCTTGAAACCCTTTATCCGTTTAACCAACTGAAACAAGATTTTGCTACTGTAAAATTTTCCCTAGATCTAGATTACTAGAACGAAGTTGTTTTCTTTCGCAGTTTGACTTTCGTTGCTTCGTTCGATTTGATTCTTTTTGCCAACTGGAGTTCTTAAGTTGAACCTTCTGGTTAGATCTCTTATTTGAGTTTTACCTGTGCATTAGATGAGTAATTATTGTATGCTTGTTTGTTTGTCTGCGATAGAATACCCGGAGTGCGCCGCCTATTACTTCGAATCGTTAGGTTTCGCGGATTATCAGCAAGGCAAGTTCACACTTTGATCATATCCCCTTCACACCCAGTTTTCATTGCATTAGATCAAACCTCAAGCATTGCATGATTAGGATCTAATTAAATTGTGGGTATTGGGAAGTAGTTGATGAGGTAGGAACCTATTGCCCTGCATTCAAACCTTGGGAGTTACTATTACGTTATGCTTATATTGCCATGCTATGCTCGTAGAAGTGGTTTGGGTATGAGTGAAATCCATGACAGATGTGAGATTGTTATTTAATGGTTCAACTTAAGGTGGCAACTTGAATACACATCTGGGTGGATTGCTAGGGGCACCCTGGGGATATACCAGTGGACTTGCCCGGACACCTGGGGGTATACCAGTGTTGTCCTAGGAGATCCCGGGGATATACCGTGTGATCATCCTACGGTCCGCCACCCAGGCTCAAAGGGATCATATGATTATTCATGCTAGAAACTTCCGTGTGCAGCCACAAGCTATTATGGGCTCTAGCATTGTTGATTAAGTCGTGTGAACTCTTACAGTGGTAGCCTAGCAGATGTAGGGGTTGTAGGTGGTACAGTCTACCCATCGTAAGGTGCTAGCGCTTCTGAAAGACTGTCTCGGTTATCCGTCTTCTCAAACAACATGTAGTGCGAGAAACCAAACGGAGGCGATCGAGTCTTGTGGGGAAAAGTGCGCAAACCTCTGCAGAGTGTAATAAACTAATCATGGTTAGCCGTGTCCCCGGTTATGGACATCTTGAGTATCTAGTTCTTGGATTATCCTGTTGATCTCATCACGTTACTTTAAATGAATATTGTTGGGTTTAATGATGTTACTTAATTGGGATTGAGAATGCTGTCAACCATTCTCAATGTTCAACAACCACCATGATAGTTAAATAAAATTTATTCCTTTGCAGTAGGGAAAAATTGGATTTCCGCAAAAACCTTATAACCATAGAGCTTTTCCACCAGCCAAATATGCATGTAGTGATAGCTAATGTTCATCATTCTCTATGGTGTGAATTTGCCAGTACATTCAATGTACTGACCCTCTGTGGCTGCAACGTCTCATGTTGCAGGATATCTTACGACGAGTAAGTGATACGTCAGGGTTATGATTTCTACACTCAACTTTGCCGTTGGTGTTGATGGGAATCCACAACCTTGTTGCTTCCGCTATTTGCATTGAGGTAATAGTATTTACGTTACTTTTTACATGTGATTTACCTCTGTTATAAATCCTCGAGTACTGTGTGTGTCAGCATATCGATCCAGGGATGCCACTTAAGCACAGAGACTTGATCCATTCGGGTCGGGTCGCTACAGAGTTTGGCTGAGCACGGACTCTATGAAATTTGTTCTACGTAACCAGCACCTCGATATAGTGGGGTGGCATGGGCCATAACTAGCATTCATGCCTAGCAGTATGGCACACACCACCCACACGAGTCCCATCCGACACCAATTTTCTTGGAGTCCATGCTACAACCATCTCTTCTCCCTCCTATTTTCTCAGCCATCACGCGGTGGGCGGGGTGGGGGTTTGTCGATAGTCGGTTTTCTCAACTGCGGTCCCACTTGTAAGTGAATATGCAACACAACACGCATTCCCCCTTGAGTGGCGTGCCAGACCAACCATGTGGGGGTGCACCACGAACACGACAGGCTTTTCCTTTTGAACTTGTAACTTGTAAAATTTGGTTCTGCTCCATGGCGCGACCGATAGATAGAAATAACGATTTTCCCTAGCTAGAGTAATGAGAAGTTTGGTTCTGGTGCGGTTCATGCATGGAGTACGTAGGAAAATTATGAAGTTGATGCGGAGATAATTACTGGTAGTACCATATACTACTATATGGATTTAACGGAAAGATAAAGATACATACGGATCCATCAATGACATCCTCACGCCCTAGTGCACCGGGTCACCAACCGATGTGTGAGGAGCAGCGACGTTCGCGGCAAGCTCAACGTGCTTCTAAACAATGCTGTCCAAGGTTGCCCTACGGTCCAAGAAGGCCAGCGTCCTCTCGTCCTCCTCTTGCATGTAGTAGCCTTGTGGACGATTTGCGCATAGACGTGGGTGATTATGTCGATGGTGTCTTGCTGCGCCAGGCGCTGTGCGGCGAGCGCGACCTCGAGGTGGACATTCTCCGGCGCGGCGGCGGGCAGTCGCAGGGCCACCAGTGCATCGAAGAGGTTGTCACCATAGAGGCTGTTGAGGGTGGCAGGCATCGCAGAGCCTGGGCGCATGGGCTAGAGGTGTACGTCAAGGTCGTCCGTGAGCTTCTTGACGATGGTGAACTTGTCAAGGAAGCCGACGAGGACCTCGTCAAACAAGGAGACAAAGCTGTCGTCCAAGCGGCCCCTTGCCCTGGCGGCCTCAAGCACTACCTGGAGACGTTCCTCGGTGCCAGGCCACAGGCGGGCGTCGTGGACCATCTAGCACAGCCGGCTGATGCCCGCGCTCATCGCCTCATGGGTCTGGCTTCTAGTCAACTGATTTTGCGATTGGAGTGATCACTCTTGCCCTTGGGTGCGTAGGTGCGTAGGATTTCATAGATTGGACCGGCGGGAGCCTTTATATGAGAAGTGCAGACTGCATAGAATTCACGTGCGTGTTGGCCATCTACTCCTCGCCCCTGTACTGCACCTGCCTTTGGCTGTATGACAGGTTGGCCAGCCACCTGTTGGGCCCACGTGTCATACACCCAAAGGCAGGTGCAATAAGTCAATGAAGCTACGCCCCCCTCTGTGCCCGTGGATGCTTTCAATGACTTGAGACTACCAAACATCACATGTAGTGGTTAGTTCATTGCATGTAATCCTATTAAGTAGCAAAAAGACATTAAGTTATCTCGCCGATAGGAATAAAACAATACACCATGTATTTATTTACATAGGGAGTATTACATTTTTTGTGACATGCATTACTAGATATTGCTAGTCAAATACTAAATCCAGATGGACGTGGTAGTACTACTAAATCTAGACGGTGGTGCTAGTACTACTAGTAGTAGTACTACTAATGTAGTAGCATTGTACTACCGTTGGTCAAATTATTACGTGCTGCTCCTCATAGTGAAGTGACAAGACCCTACGCCGGAGATGACACCTGAGTATAGGCGCCATGTTCGGCATACCATCGTCAGCCTCACCGTCCGCAGTCACTATCATCATGGCTGTAGACCTAGCCTGCTTACAACTAGCCGTGTTCGACATAATTTCCCGTGCGTAGATGCCCGTGCATTCCACGGAACACCAAGATTGGGGGGTGGACGGTGCCGACAGCGGCCATCGCACCAGATTTTTCCATGGCCTTCTAGATGTGGTGGGGAGGAGATAAGGCTGATTGTGAGAGACAAGGAGTTGTTTGTAAATAGGGAACAAGTGCGGGCATCTTTTTGCAAAACTGGAGAAGTTTGGTTTGTATGCGTCAGATCTAGATCCGACGGCTATTGGTGAAAGATGGCAGGCACAACATCATCACCAACTCAGGACCTGTTTGATTCACAGGATTTTGAAAATGCAGGAATAGGACACAGCAATATTACAAGTTTCAAACTGATATTACAAATGTTAAGAGTAATGCTGCACCTATGAAGAGGGAATTACTAGGAAGTTTACATAAGAACTTTCGTTACTTTAGGTGGATGCAGCATTATCGTACAAACTAAAATCCACCACCTTGGCAAGTCACTAATGGGCAAATAAGTTTTCGAGTCTCTGGCCACTTGATGTTTCAAAAACAAATTCAGCTTTTGCGGAGACTTTGTCATTTAGGCTTAGACGCTTGCGGTGATCAGCACGCCATTCATTGTTGCGCCAGAGAATGCCAAACCTCATTACCTTCAGCACACTTACCTCCAGAACAAAGAACCTGGCCAATTTAATCTCAAATGTGCTGCCTCGGTAGTCAATCAAATCAATTTCTGTAAGATGGAGATCAAGGCATTCGATGAAATTGTTATAGTGCAACATATTTTTCACTTTCGGGTCTTTTTTTATCTGCAAAAGAAGAGAAAATATTAGAGCAGCTGGCTATATAAGATTGCCGTGTCATCAAGAGGTACCAATATCATTCGCTCATACGATAGGGTTGGCTGGCTAGTGATATTTTTTCACTCTCTCTCTATCTCTCTTGCTCTCTCTTTCTCTTTCCTCTCATTTACCTAGGAGTACGTGAAGAGCTTGGGCATTTGTTGCCTTCCACTATGTGGCCAATGCCATATTTCGCAAAAGTATGCCACATAATACGCATCGATGTCAAATCAAAAGATTTTGGCACCGCTCTCGCGATGTGAGAGAGTTGGCACCGCTGTGCACACAATCCCACATGTATAAACAAATCAATCATACCAACTACACCAGCCTCTCACTCTCCCAAACAAGTGTTTTTTATTGCCTCGGTCCTCTCTCTCCAACGCAAGTGTTTTTTCATTGCGTGAGTTAATTTGGCACCGGAGCAAAGTAGGTGATCCGGATTG
This sequence comes from Triticum urartu, assembly GCF_003073215.2. NCBI lineage: Eukaryota > Viridiplantae > Streptophyta > Magnoliopsida > Poales > Poaceae > Triticum > Triticum urartu. The sequence goes on along the minus strand of NC_053022.1, from coordinate 249,825,760 downwards.
GGGCACCAGGTGAGCAATGGAGGGGCATCGATGCCAAATGCATCACAAGTGAATTTGGCACGTGTTTTGGCCTACATAGTGGAGGGCCGTTGTCGGTGTCAAAACCGGCGGATCACGGGTAGGGGGTCCCGAACTTTGCGTCTAAGGCGGATGGTAACAGGAGGCAGGGGACACAATCTTTTACCCCGGTTCGGGCACTCTTGATGGAGGTAAAACCCTACGTCCTGCTTGATTATTCTTAATAATATGAGTAGTACAAGAGTTGATCTACCACGAGATCGAAGAGGCTAAACCCTAGAAGCTAGCCTATGTATGATTGTATGTTGGCCTATGGACTAAAACCCTCCGGTTTATATAGACACCGGAGGGGGCTAGGGTTACACAAGGTCGGTTACAAAGGAGGAGATATACATATCCGTATTGCCTAGCTTGCCTTCCATGCCAAGCAGAGTCCCATCCAGACACGGGACGAAGTCTTCAATCTTGTGTCTTCATAGTCCAACTGTCCGGCCAAAGGATATAGTCTGGCTGTCTGGAGACCCCCTAATCCAGTACTCCCTCGGTAGCCCCTGAACCAGGCTTCAATGACAATGAGTCTGGCGCGTAGTGTTGTCTGCGGCATTGCAAGACGGGTTCCTCCTCCGAATACACCACAGAAGAGTTTGAATACAAGGATAGTGTCCGACCCTGCAAAATAAATTCCAGATACCACCGTAGAGAGAATAATATTTCCACAAATCTAATCTGCTAACATGTTTTGGCAGCATGACATCACGCCACGGCCCGGTAATTATTTGAACCGTTTTTGTTTAACCAACCCGCACATAACGCGAGGCAGTTTCTTGACACGTCTTGTCAAAGCAGAGATCGTGTTCCCCTTATTACGGGATTCTCATCAATACAGACGTGGGTAACCCAACCGTGCCTAGGACCCTAGATTTTAGGATGGTCCCAAACGGCCACGAGGAGGATGCTTGATATTAACCCTCTTGACAAGGCTGTTACTTTTTTCCCTCCCGTGCTCAATCGAATCCCTCCCCCGCCTCGAGTTCTAACACCCAAAGCCAAGGTCAGGTGCTTCGGACCTTCAATCATGTCCGGATCCAGCCTTCAAGGCCGATGGATGTCTTCCTCCGTCATGGAGGAGGACATCAAGAAGTTGAGGGAGGCCAGATATTTGACCGCCAAAATTTCACATAGGCTGCCCGTCGAGGGCAGGTCGTCCCTACTCCCGAACCCAACGAGAGCGTTGTGTTCGTCTCCCACTTCCTCCGAGGACTAGGCCTCGCTCTAGATCCCTTTGTCAGGGGTCTTATGTTCTATTACGGGCTGGATTTTCACGATCTGGCCCCGGACTCCCTTCTTCACATCTCGTCATTTATTGTCATTTGTGAGGCCTTCCTCCACATTACGCCTCACTTCGGCTTGTGGCTCAAGACCTTCGATGTGAAGCCGAAGATGGTCGAGGGACGGTACGCAGCGTGCGGAGGTGCTTTAATAAGCAAAATTGCTGATGCTCCATGGACAAAGGGTTCCGTTCCAGAGGTGTCCGGATTGTGGCAACGGGAGTGGTTTTATGTCACAGCTCCCCGAAGTGCCAAGTGCGTAGCTGCCCCACCTTTCGCTCGGGCCCTCCACCATAACTGATGTCATGGATCAGCAGGGGACTGAGCTGGGGTCCAGCCAAGGACGTGCCAAACAAGGACGTGCCAAAACTGCAGAGCCGTATCCGAGATCTCTTCGAGGGAGATTTCAGTCTGGTTATGGTAATGCAAGTCATGCTGGTTCATTGAGTCCAGCCTTGCAAACGCCGGCCCCTCCGCATGTGGGAATTCAACCCAGAAGGACCGCGCACCATTCAGAACTTCCTCGGCATGATGCACAAGGAGATGTACAAATCGTTCTTCGGACCCCAAGTAGAGTGTCCGGACATTACCAAGGACGTGGGCCTGAGCAGCAACCGCACCACTGCCCAAGTAAGTAATCGCATGGCCGAACACACCGTCCTTTTATTTATCATGACATCATTCTGAAGAATCGCTCTTTGACCAGGACTGGATAACAAAGGCGAAGATGATCCGGTGTTCGGCCCCCCTTCCTGAAGGCTTGGACAATCCGGTGCTGGAAAAGATGCTCGAGCCAGCACCTTGTCCGGTGCCCTCAAAGGAATATGAAGGGGGGAATAAAGAGGGCGAAAGCGGGCCTCCATCGCTACCTATTCCAACCGAGGGAATGAGCGCCTCCGCGAGGGAGGATAACCGAGGGGAAGAATCTGACATTCTCTCTCCCCGGGGAAGGAAGAGGACTACCTCCGAAGATCCGGAAATCAAGGTTTCAAACGGGAGAAGAAATCTCCGCCGGAGGCTCCTGCCTCGGAGGGTGTTCTTGCCGCACAATGTCCGCGCGGGGATCAGCCCTCTAACAAGCTGTAAGTAATCAAAAGGTATTTAATATTGAAGATATCCTACCTTACTTCTGAGGAAAATAACCGAAGTATTTATCTTGCAGTTCGGATCTTAGCCCTTCTTAGCCGAGCTCGTCTTCGGGGGATCTTCTTCCGGAGATGATGGAGAGCGAAACGTCTCCCCCTGCCACACCGCCTTACGAAGCGGGCAACCCTGAGGTGTCGTCGCGGAGTGCTTCTCCTGATCCGGCAAGGCTAGAAGGTAAGCCTATGGCCACCCGAAGTCCTCAGTATCCGGCTCTCGAAGAGAGCAATCAAAAGAGGCTGGCACCGTCTAGTGCGCGGTCGGATGTACGGAGGGATCTGCTGGAGAAGGCGGTTATCTCAGAAGAGCACCGCACATTGATGGGTATGGTGATTGAAAGAATTTCGTCCGCCGAAAGCGGGCTGCATGAAGCCTTTCTGAGTCTACTGACGGGTTTTGAGGTACGTGAAATGATGTATATTTTTGAAAGTACCGCACACTTTTAGATGTGCCCTGTGTATATAGTAGCCCCTGAGACTCTGGTTGTCGTTGAAAACGGTGGCAAACAGAGGATCATAGTCCCAGGCAATAACCAAACTGCCTTTATGTACAGGTGGTGGAAGCTCCCGTGGCTAGCCAGACTGATGGGTATGCCGAACTAAAGCGGCAGCTGGATGCGGCAGATGCCGACATCGTGCTTGTCAACGAGCGGCTTGACGAGGCACAGGGTGAGTGGCCTTTCTGGTGATCGTCACATAATAAGAGCAGCATGATGCCAATATCTTTAATATGTTGTGACTGCAGATGGAGCGGCCACCATGGAGACCCTTCGGGCGGAGCTTGCCCGAGCCAAGGAGCAAGCAAGGAGTAGCAATGCGGCTGCTTTGCAAGCGGCCGAAGAGTTAAGGGCTGAACAGGCCGCACATTGTGAGATCAAAGAGAAAATGGCCAAGATGGCTGTAAAGTTAAAAGATATTGCCGACCGTTGCCAGCTTCTTGAAGAAGAAAACCGGGCGAAGGCAACGGACCTGGAAAAGGCCACGATGGCGACCAAAGACACCCGCTCTGTGATGAGAGCGAAAAAGGAGGAGCTGCGTCAAGCCGGGGATATCGCGGCTGGGAAGCCCTTTATGCTGCGGAGGAAGTTTGGAGATCCTCAGTATGCCCCTCTGGACCGGCTGTGGAGTTCGGCGGACGCATATCTGGACTTGGAGGCGAGTGCTGTTGATGCGGCCGAATACTTCTGAGATCAAACCGATCGTGAAGTGGACAAGCTATTCTGGTCACAATTTAACGTTCCAGAGCATCCACTTCCATTGACTGATTAGCTTGCCGAATGGGCCGAGCTGAATAGATTGTCTGAACTTGCCATGAGGTCTGTTGTGGATCATCTGTGGCCGGAAAGGCCAAAGCCGAACAACTATTTTAGTTTGGTGCAGCAGTTCCTTGGTGCGGTGCCGCACATTAATGCGATGAAGAGGTCGGCGTGCATAGAAGGCTCGCGGATGGCCCTTGCCCGTGTCAAAACATACTGGGCGGAGATGGATGCCACCACTGTTGCGGCGCAGGGTTCAGCCATAGGCCGAGTGGCTGCCGAGCACTATTTTGAAGAAGTTCTTGAAGGCGCTCGTTCGATAGAGGCCCAGTGCTCAAAGAATATTATGTTTGAGTGACATGTATTCCCATTGTAAAAACAATGTTTTATTAAGTTTATCAAGGCTATATTTATACTTTTGCCCGAAAGTATTATGATGCCTCCTGTGCGGCCGTTTATGTATATATGTATATAACCTGAAAGATTGCAGTCGTTGACTTCAGCACCCACGCATATAATGCGGGGGTGTTTGCAGAAGACGCATGTTCACACTTGACCCAACGTCTTGGTCCATTAAGGAGGTGATAGCGCAGCGAACTAGGCAACCGGACTATAATGCTTTAACACTTTCACTTAGCTAGAGGAGTTTGACAGTGGGGCTACTATATAGCCCCTGGTGGCTCCGCACTCATCCGAATTCGGGGTACGTACATGCCTGGCCGGGAAACGGCCCTTCGTTAAGGCGGAGGAATCCCAAAGATTTCCATAGGTCATCGAGTGGTTGACCAGTCTCACGCTATATCATGACAGTCACTTTTCGGCTTTCTCTACTGAGGTGCTCGTCCGGATGAACCATGGCACAATCGTAGTGGTTCTCCTGGTGCTGCCTTAGCCGATAGAGCGGAACGTAAGGCAACAAAACATAGGAGCCGGGCAAACCCAACATTTGACCAAAGACATGATTCGGAGCTGATGCATATAAGGCCAAACTCGCGACGCCGAACACTCCCTAAGGTATTCGGTCTTTATGGTGTAAACCGGGCCTAAACAGTGCCCTTTGTAATAAGCCCCTGGTGTCCAGTTGCGTGCAATATTCTGACATGGCTACATGCCAATACGTCAGCATCCTTCTCACTTGTACTGAGAATCCGAGGGATGTGTATCAACAAGAGACAGTAAAAAAGGTTTACGCAGGGTCTTAATCTAAAAAGAATCCTTGGAACGGGTCCCTGCTGCACGTCTGCGCCTGTGTCTCCGTTGTGCCGTATTCTAGACGGGTGTAGCACGATGGTCATCTGGAAAAGTGAGGAACTTAATTGAAAAGTTGTCGTGTAAAAGGTAAGTTATACTAAATAAACAATATGAGTAAAGTTGAGCCTGATTGTCACTTGTGCGCGCACGTTGAGCCCCTTGTATTGTAATAGGGGTATAGCCATCAAACCTATATCAATTACATATAGCAGTACCGGACTCGTCCAACCGTGTCCGTGGTCTTAACGACCTGTCAGATGCTTTAGTTGGTAAGGCCGTTTAGTGTGCGGCTGCCAAGGCAGCCGCACGGTCTTCCGCGCGCAAGGAGCGCTCAATATTTCCATTTATTGTAATGATGCCACATGGACCGGGCATCTTAAGCATGAGGGAAGCGTAATGCGGTATTGCGTTAAAGCGAGCGAAAGCTTTGCGTCCGAGTAGTGCTTGATAGCAACTTTGGAACGGAGCGATGTGGAAGGTTAAATTTTCGCTGTGGAAGTTATCGGGGAAGCCGAATATAACCTCTAGTAGTAGGGAGCCCGTGCAATGGGATTCTGGGCCTGGCATTACTCCTTTAAAGGTAGTATTGCTATGGCTAATTTTTGTTGGGTCTATCTCCATTTTGCGGACTGTGTCCTGATATATCAGGTTTAAACTGCTGCCACCGTCCATCGGGACTCGTGTGAAGTGGTATCCGTCAATCATCGGGTCTAACACCAAGGCAGCCCATCCTGCATGCCAAATACTTGCCGAGTAATGCCGATGGTCGAAGGTGATCGGTTGGGACGACCAGTGGCAGAACTCCGCTGTGATAGGCCCTGGGACATGTGTCTCTAGGAGTGCCGCTTTATTTCTCCCCTTTGTCACGTGTAATGCGTTGACTGTTTTGACTTCTGGTGGGAATTTCTTCTGTTCCCCAGTGCTTTGCTTGCGAGGCTCATCCTCGTCTGCGCTTGGTGTATCCTGCCCCTTATGTTCGGCGTTGAGCTTGCCGGACTGCTTGAAAACCCAACATTCCCTATGGGTATGATTTGCAGGCTTATCGGGGGTGCTATGGATCTGACATATGTTATCCAGAATCTTGTTTAGGCTGGACAGTTCATCTCTGTTGCCTTTGGAGGGCAGCTTTTGCTGACCTGGACGAGAGCTTCTGAATCCGGCGTTTACCGCCGTGCTCTTCGGGCTGTCTTCTTTATTCCGGCGCTTATTTTTGCTGCGTCGTGATTTCCCGTTTCCATCCCTGACTTCGGATGTACTTGGGTCGCTGGTGCTGCATCGGGCTAACCAGCTGTCCTCGCCTGCGCAAAAGCGGGTCATGAGGTTTGTTAATGCTGCCATTGTTCTTGGCTTTTCTTGGCCGAGGTGTCTGGCAAGCCATTCGTCTCAAACGCTATGCTTGAAAGCTGCTAAGGCTTCGGCGTCCGGACAGTCGACTATTTGGTTCTTTTTAGTGAGGAACCTGTTCCAAGCTTTCGGGATGACTCTTCGGGCTGTTGAGTTATATGACTTAAATCGTCTACATCCGATGGTCGGACATACGTCCTGTGAAAATTTGCCCGAAAGGCGTCTTCGAGCTCTTCCCAGCTTCCAATGGAGTTTTCGGGGAGGCTTTTAAGCCAGTGCCGAGCTGGCCCTTTGAGCTTGAGTGGTAAGTACTTGATGGCGTGGAGATCGTCTCCCCGAGCCATATGGATATGGAGGATGTAGTCCTCAATTCAGACTCTAGGGTCTGTTGTTCCGTCGTACTCCTCTATGTTTACGGGTTTGAATCCCTCTGGAAATTCATGGTCCAACACCTCATCGGTGAAACATAGGGGGTGTGGGGCACCCCTGTATTTGGGTGTACCGTGGTGTTCGGATGTTTGTTGTGTTGCATTGCATGCTGGGGCGCGCTTGCGTGGCCCGTACATGGATCTGGTTGTGTCGTCCTTTTGATAAGAGTCCTCGCGTGGATCGCGTACTGGCTTATGTGCGGCGTCGTTTGCCACTCTATGTTGGCCATGAGGTCGTCTATCCGACCGGATGGCCGTTTTAATTTTTGGTTGCGGGGGATCTAAGGCCTCCTCATCGAATTTAGGTAGCAACTTTCGCTTTGGGTAGCTCTTGGTGTGGCGATTACTGCCGTACTTCGCTGTAGTGTTGAGTACTTCACTCCATCTGATTTTGAGTGTGTCTTGTGCAGCCCTGAGCCTTTGCTTCTGCTTTTTCAGACTCCTCGCAGTGGCAACAAGCCTTTGATGGGCATTCTATTGCTCCGGGTGCCTGTCCGGTGTGATGTCTTCCGGACTGTTATCTTCGACGGAGTCGGGTTGTTCGGATTGATTCTCCGTGTTGCCGTCGTCGGGCGATGGTTCACCCTCCTCTAATGCTGGGTTTATATGGTCGTTGTTTCTGCCGAGGCGGGGTTTGGAGCGGCGCTTACGCCGCCGCTTTGACTGCTTCTCGAGGGAACAACCCCTCGCTGCGTCCTTCCGTTCCTCGTCGTCATTTTCTTTGGGTGCATCCACCATCTATACGTCATCTACTACCACTATAAAAGCACGAAAGGGCGGAGAACCAATTCATCCTATTCATCCATGCAACAAATCGTACGGCTCAGAATCATCCCATGTTTGTGTTTAGTGCTAATTCCAATTACCCCTTACCAAACGCACGTCTCCCTCCTGTCCACCTCCACTCGCCGTAAAAAAGGGGAAAGAAACCGCTCCTGCCTCCTCTCTCGCACTTCCCCCACGCGCGCACTGCCGCCGTCCCTCACTCGAAGAAAACCCACGCGGCATGTGGCGCTCGCACGCCTCCCCCTCGCCGCGCCGGGTGAACCCCGCGTGTCACCCTCGAAAAGGGAGATGTGCGGTGCCCGGACGCCGCCCCGTGCCGCCGCGGTTGATGCCAGCGAGGGTGCTCCTGTACTCTAGCCGAGGCTGCACTCTCACAACGTCTCCTCCCTGGCCCTTTCTTCCTCTTCGTCGGCACAGGAACGGGGGTCGCCGTATTGGGCAGCAGTTCGCCGCCACACCTCACTAATCTATCTCCTCTATCTTCGTTCCCACACTGCAGGGCGCCATGGCCATGGACCAAAGCTCCGCTGGTCCTTCCCTCGCGACTGCCAGTCTTCCTCCCTACCAGATTGACGACGGTGATGACCGGATCTTCCCCGCTGCCATTCGTTTCCAACAGACATCAGCGGATGGGGTTTCTTCCTCACGGACTCATCGGCCGGTGATTAGACCTGCTCGGCATGCGGGATTGTGTCCTCTCCTAGCGAGGCGGTCGTGTGTCTTGCCCGTCGCGCCCTCGGCTGTCGAGTATTTTTCCTCGGCGCACCCTCCTCCAGTAGCTCTATCGCATACGTGAACCATCCAAGTGGGTAGGTTTGGTTCTGATCTTAAATTCTTTCCACATTCAAATTTTCCTTCATTTTGTTCAGATTGAATTTTGGGCTGTGTTTCATTGAAGGCCCGATTTCACCTGGTGAGAGCTGTTGATCTCAAGTTTAAAGCTTATATCTGTTAGGTTCAAAACTGAATTTGATCAGAGGAAGTTCTGTGTGTTTTCAACCCTGCAACACCCGTTGCATTTTTCTTCAGCATGACCAACAACTCCACCACCTCCGAAGTTAACCATGGCCAGCTACCCAATATATCGTCCAGATGCTTGATGGATAGCATCACCGCGGCACACGATTTCGAGGTGGCCAGTTACCAGTTGCTGGATGGCATCGGGGTCGGCAAGCACGTTCGCTCAAGTTTCCGGCTCGCCTAGCATCTGCCCGACCTCCCCAGCCAACCCAGCCGCCCCCTCTGGGCTGAGCCCCTATGCTGGTGGTCGACAAGGTTTGCAAGAGGCAACTTGACTTTTGTAGATTTATTTGTTTCTTAGACAGGTGATGCTTTTCTATATTATGCATGGATTCTTGATAGCCATCATGGATTACTACTAATTAGGTAATCAAATATTAAATAAGTAAAAATTCTGCACAGTATAGTACTAATAACATGGTGTTAGACCAACGAGGTTTTAGAATGCAAATAAAACCGATCTCCATTAGGATGTTTTCCCCAAATGAGGTATTGGCCCTCAATTGAATTATTTCTATTCATCTCTATGATTGTTTTTGCTTAAAGCCTATATTAGTCGAATTTAATTTATTGTGCAGTTACACCTGATTGCACCATTTAATGAGTTCGATTTGGGGTAGGATCAATGTTGTTCGTTGTTCTGTTCCATGATTCCTAGCATTTTTTGTTTCATCAAAGGTGGTCACATTCAGATTTTTTTAGTTAATGATGAGATGTTTAGCCATCCTCCCTGGGGCTCCAATCTGTGAGTATGTTGGTGTGTTGAGGAGGACTGAAGAAGTGGGAGGTTCTAAAGATGGACGGGAGGTACTAATTGTTTCGCTTCAAGCTTTCATTTCGCTTACTCATCATTTGTCTCATTGCTCGGTTTCTTAGTTTGTCTCTGAAAAATGGATGTTTGTAAATTATTTGTTTCCACTCTTGTACGAAAAAGGGCAGGGTCTGATATGCATATGTCATCACTTCACGTTGAGAACGATTCCGAGGCACCACCGGTGCCGGAGGACTACATCGATGCTGGCTCTGTTGGAAGTTTCGCAAGGTTCATAAACCACAGCTGCAACCGTAACCTCTTTGCCCAGTGTGTCCTAACAAATCACCACGACGTCAAGCTACAAAAGGTGACGCTTTTTGCTGCTGACACGATAGTTCCACTTCAGGTGAATTGATTTCTGATGCATCTCAACAATTTCTACATGTAAAACTCTATAGCTTCTCTTGAGTTCTAACTGGTATACGTGCTTTGACGGAGCTTTGCTACGACTATGGCTATGTCTTGACTCTTGAACAACGTCGTTTCTGTGGATGGCGAAATCGTCAAGCTACCATACTACAGTGGTGCCCCAGACTGCCGGAAGCGACTTTACTAGCGGATCCTTTCAGTTGGGGGATTATATGTAGTACTAGGGGTATGAATGCGACAATGCCTGTTGTGTGTATGACAAGCACAGCATCCTATAATTATTAGCGAAAGAAGCGCATTCTCTTTTTGTGCAGGGTAGATGACATGCTGGACACGCTAATTACAGTTAGTACGAAGTTTGTCTGGGTGACATGCCTTTGGGTCATGATGGCATGACATTTTGTGAACAACTGGTTCATATAAGTTGATGGAGGATTTAATCGATCTTTAGACATTTACATGGTCATCATCCTGCTTTTGAAGTATCTCTGTTCATATTTCAGCATATTTGTTCTTTTTGTTACCAGGTAGCACCTGACATCGACAGCTATGACATCAGGAACTCCCTCGCAGTTGTCGAATACCTCGCTAAAATTTATAGCTTCTACAGACGGACCAAGGTAATTATCTGCTTGGAACCCCGTCGAAGTTATTTACAGAGTTCTGACCTTGTACGGCAATAATAATCTCATTGCCAAATTTGTTGTGCTGTACAAGTTGAGTTGTGAGCCCCCCACCTACATGACACACCAAACTGATATCAATGAGAAAAGGCATATTTTTCTGATTGACTGGTCGATTGAGGTAAGGATTCCATTCGATGCTTAGTGGATTCGGCAAAGTAGTCTATCTTGGTATTCTCCGGAATGTAAAGTTCTTACAAACCCCAATGTTTCATTGTCCAATGCAGTATGCAGGTGCAGTACAAGCTTGAGCTACTGGGTGAAACACTATTCCTTGGTGTCAACATCATTGATAGATCAATGCATAGAAAAGTATGTCTCAAGTTTTCTCTTGAATGGAACCTGCAAGTTTCTCATCTGTTTAGTCAAGCTTACCTTGAAAAGAATTATAAATACTACAGGAAGGAGAGTAAGATAATGACAGTTCATTGGAATATGGATTTTGAGAGGATATATGTGGGTTTAGCTCTCTGTAATTACATATTACTTTCCTTGCTGATGCTATTGCTCATGTTATAAAACTGGTCTAGATCGCACACATGGTTTCCAGCAAAGAAAAAATGTCATGATTTATAAACTAGGCTTGTGTGCTCAAGTAATATTTTAGTGCTTAAACAAAAGAAACCATTTTATCACTCCTGCAGTCCACAGGAAAAAGAAGAAAGAACTTCCACCATAATCTTGTCTTCCTACTTACTTTCACTAACCAAGAAAAATAAACTATAAAGGAATATTTTTAGAAAATAGTGATCCTTTTCTGTTTGAAATGCACAACTCCTAGCTTGTCTTTTACTTCTGTTCTGTACATGTACAAGATGATCTATAAAGGATTTTTTTTCCAGAAAATAGATAAAGATCCTTTTCAGTTTGGAATAAACTATAAAGGAATCTTTTCAGAAAATAGTAAAGATCCTGCTGAATGGTGTTGTACTTGTACATACTGGAATTGTAGGCCGGATAGTCTACAATATGATCAGGATGAATTTATCTCCAGGGTAAAAGAGCCAACCATCGTGCATGCCGTTTGGTTGGAAATGATATTGCCTTTAAAATGTATGCACTATATTGCCTTTAAAATGTGTGAGTGCATTCTTGGCATCTAACGTTGCCAAACCCGACATTGATTCTTGTTAAGAACTACTATAAGAATATGATAGTATGAGAGACAGGTAGGCAAGCTGTATTTGATTGGGAGTAGATGTATCTCTGAAAAATGAATTAGTCGAGACGTGCGTTGCACGTGCAAGCTTACTAGTATGATGAAGTGGGCGTCCAGTGCCCTGTGGGCAGTGGTTCCTGTTCGTCTCCTGCATCATCGTCCATACCGTTGATGTCTTCGGAGTCGAAGTCCAGCATGTCAGTCAAATCATCGAAAGTGGATACTAAGTGGGTGGTGGGTGGGCGCGAATTTCATCGTCATCCACATCCCAATCCTGCCGGGCATAGTTCGGCCAGGACTCTCCTGACAAGGAGAGAGACCTTAATGAGTTCAGTATGTCGCCGAAGGGCGAGTGCTGAAAGATATCTGCGGAGGTAAACTCCATGATCGGCGCCCAGTCGGATTCGATAGACATGGGCGCAGGCGGTTCGGAGTCCGTGGCCGGGGAAGGATCCGGTAGCTTGGCATCACGGCTCTCGTGAAGGGTAAGGTCGATATTCGGCTCGATCAGCATTGAGGATATGACCCCCGTGTCGGGGTCTATCCACCCGTCCATGGATGGCGCAACTGGTTCCGAATTGAGGGTCGGAGCGGTTACTGGCGCGATCTCCTGAACACTGTCCGATGGTAGAGCTAAATCATGATCATCGTGACTGTGTGGCGCACATGGCAGGGGCTCGAATCCGTCGAAGATCAAGTCTCCGCGGATATCGGCCGTGTAGTTTAAGCTTCCAAATCTGACCTGGTGGCCAGGGGCGTAACTCTCGATCTGCTCCAGATGGCCAAGCGAGTTGGCCTGCAGTGCGAAGCCGCCAAATACAAAGATCTGTGCGGGGAGAAAAGTCTCACCTTGGACTGCATCGCTATCGATGATTGAAGGAGCCATCAAGCCTAATGATGACGACACAGAGGAACTCTCAATGAAAGCACCAATGTCGGTGTCAAAACCGGTGGATCTCGGGTAGGGGGTCCCAAACTGTGCGTCTAAGGCAGATGGTAACAGGAGGCAAGGGACACAATGTTTTACCCAGGTTCGGGCCCTCTTGATGGAGGTAAAACCCTATGTCCTTCTTGATTATTCTTGATAATATGAGGAGTACAAGAGTTGATCTACCATGAGATCGGAGAGGCTAAACCCTAGAAGGTAGCCTATGGTATGATTGTATGTTGGCCTACGGACTAAAACCCTCTGGTTTATATAGACACCGAAGGGGGCTAGGGTTAAACAAGGTCGGTTACAAAGGAGGAGATATACATATCCGTATTGCCTAGCTTGCCTTCCACGCCAAGCAGAGTCCCATCTAGACATGGGACGAAGTCTTCAATCTTGTGTCTTCATAGTCCAACAGTCTGGCCAAAGGATATAGTCCGGCTGTCCGGAGACCCCCTAATCCAGGACTCCCTCAGCCGTTATAGCCCACTTTTGTACTACCTCTTATTTAGTATAAAATTTTGACCATAGATTTACGTAAGAAAATGCCAATGCATGTCACTAAAAATTACACCATTTGAAATTATGTTCAAATTCAAATCCAATGATATAGTTCTTAGTGACATGAATTAACATTTTGTCAGTTAAATCTATGGTCAAATTTTGATACTACAAAATAGGAAGAGTAAACTAGGACGAAGGTAGTACTTTCTCTTAAGGTAACCATATAGTTACCGGAGTAGTCTAAGTTACTTTCCACTATGACTAGCCTAGGCTACTATAGTAGTACAACAAAAAAATGATGTAGGTGATCACGTGAGAAAAAAAGTACTAAAAACATTTCTTTCGGTGAAGTGCGTAGATGCAGTTTTGAACACTACACTTGTCATCGTGATTTGGGAAAATTACGAAAAATTTGAGCTACGTTGTTATTATCGTTTACTAATAGGAAATAAGTTTCACCTTGATGAGTAGCTTCTCCATGCACGAAAAGCATGTAAGGAATCCAACAACTTGATCCAGATTGGGGCCGATAGATTTTATTGCCAAGATCTCCACTATGCGCATAGACTGGGTCAAGCTTGTGGGAATCATTTTCTGGAAGAGGGTCGTAAATACATCAAGAAGAAATTTAAAAATGTGAATTTCAAGTAGACGGAGAAGAATATGAGTGTTGTACCTGAACGATTACAGATCCAATAAAGAGTTCAGAGAATTTGGCAGACGAGTGCACCAACGTTGTCAATTTCGGCACGTCAATGACCCTGATTTTTGTTGGACCTTCTAGATCCGATACAAGAAATCTCTCAAGGAAAGGCACATTCTCAATGACCATAACGTGGAACAGCTGGAGTGATCTCTTCCCAATTGATGTCTTGTTGCGGGGCCAGTAAGACACATAAATCCATCGGAGATTCGTCGAGGCGATGTGGAGGCTAATGAACCTGTGGATCTGCTCAAGACGAAGGTACTCGAACGCAGTACAGCTCCGGAGCAGGTGCTCCATAGCCTTCTTCGAGATGACAATGTCGAAGAGGTCGAGATGCTTGAGTTGAGGGAGAAGAAGGGCGGGTGTGGCATTAATCTGGGGAAGATAGCAGGAGCTGAAGCTGGCGTGGCGCAGCTTTGGCGCGAGGCGGAGCGCGGACGGCGGTAGAGAGCGACATCGTCCAGCTTCAAAGCTAAGCTCCTCGAGATGATCTAGGGCGGGGTATAAGAACCACTCGTCGAACTTGGGTTGGACCTTGCAGTTGGTACTGAACATGAGGATGTCCAGGCGTTTGGCTGGCCTAGGGTGCGATGAAAGGATCTTGGAGACTGCGGCCATGCGTTTGCAATCCCCATTGCAGAGGCAGCTGTCGACGGTGAGGTTGAGGGGGACACGATGCTAGAGGGGGCGCCACCGCCGGGAGAGCGGGTCGGTCCGCACGACAGATTTGGTGGGGAGGAGGCCGATGATGACGAGCAGCATGTCGTCGGGGAGGCTGCTGATGAAGTCCAGGCTCGCTGGATGCGGTTTTGGCTCGAGTCGCCTCCGCTTGTTGGCTGCCTCGCTGTCCATCTCAACTGGCGGCGACGCCGGTGTACACATGTGCTGGTGTGTGTTGAGTGTTGGGTGTGCGCGAGTGCGTCCTTCTGTGCATGCCGCTGCGCAGTGATGAATTGTGTGCGAGTGCGTCCTCCACGCGAAGAACTGTGTCCTCAATGCGCCCTCAATTTACTAGCATGCAGGGTGCTACCCCGAGTGGTTTCAACTTTGTTTACTTCACCGTGTGTCAGATGGGCCTCTAGTTAATTATTTTCACCCACTGCCACATGGGCCAGCACACGAAGATACAGAACACGAGCTGACAAGGTAGCATGTGGACTGGTTGACCTGTCAACTAAACAATATACAGAGCTATACGCTGACACAGTGAGCGTATAATCTGTCGGTATAGAGTGTTCGTGTGAGAGGGGAGGCCCGTGAGAGATAGCAGAGAGAGAGAGGGAGAAAGAGCTACTCCCTCCGTTCGATAATGTAGTTCCAACTTTTTTTAAAAGTCAAACTTTTGAAACTTTGACCAAGTTTATAAAGAAATTACTTATATCTACAATACCAAAGATAAATGATAGTATGAAGTAAGTACATGTTGTGATGAATACCTGGTCAAACTTTTCTAAGGTTTGACTTTTCAAAACATCCATATGCTTATGGACGTGAGAGAGTCCCTAACTAGAGAGAGAGTGAAAAAAGTGTGTGTGACCCAGGTAGATGGAGAGTTTGAGAGAGGGGGGGAAGAGCTCCGAGATGACAAAGTGGTGCGTGAGAGAGTTACGGGCAACGAGCCAAGGAATTTGTGTGCGTACGATAAGTGCACCCAAGATATCTAGCTTGGATTAGAGAATCATACATAGTGTGCCAGAGAGACCTATAGATGGATTATATATGCATGCGAACTAGAAAGACCCCCCCACGCACACACACAAAGAGAGAGAGAGAGAGAGAGAGAGAGAGAGATGGAGAGAAAGAGAGAGGACCAACAAGGTTTGTGTGTTGGATGCATGCGACAGAATTGAAGATTGCCGGTGAGAGAGAGAGAGCAGGAGTCCGGGAGAGGGGGAGGTCGCGTTTTATGCATCAAAGACTAATAAAAACCATGTTTCGATATAAACTTGCATTCAAATATTTAAATTGGAGAACATGTTGTCTGCAATCCACACATGAATAGATATATGCGTATATCGAACAAGTTCATTAATTTGACTTTCAACATGTTCATGGAGTACTATGATACTGTACAACATGCTATTCGATTGAGGTGTTCAATTTTGGATTTAGTTCACTATTTTGACCTGGTGAACGAGCTATTTCATTGAATCGAGATATTTCATTTTGGGTTTGATTCCGTTTTTGAGTGGGTCAACTATTTTTCATATAGTAAATCGCTAGCAACGAGCATGTAAAAACACATTACTCCCGAGCATCATCTCTCCATCTAAAAAAGAAGTGGCAAGCTAATATTTC